>NC_057805.1:394134599-394185584 GCF_018294505.1 Triticum aestivum
CCACCGGCGACCGGCCCCTCCCCGCCGGCCCCGTCCTCTCCTCCTCCGGCCTCGCGCCGCCCTTCTTCCTCCCTCCGGCGAGCTCCGGCCTCCGGAGTCCCGAGCCCCGTCGAGGAGCTCCCCGATCTGGATCTCTCTGCGTGAGTTGACTTTTTCCCCCCGAGCCCGTTTTTTCTTCCAAGTCATAATAATTTCTCAGCATGTGCTCCTGTTTGAGTTGCCGTAACTCTGTGCATGTAGCTCTGATTCGCGCGTGTAATATGTCAAATTGTTCGTCTCGTGATGCTCTTCATTTTGTACAATTGCACCATGTTCTTTAGAGGTCATCTTGATGCCCGAATCTTTGTTGGAACAGGGCTAGTTGCTGTTATTCTCTGGTTCTTGACAGAACTTGGAGATTTGTCATTTTTGTATCTTTTAATCTGTGCATCTTTTGAGCATGAGCTCTACATGTGTTTTGCAGTATGCCATGCCATCTTTCCAGTGGTATAGTCCTTGTATTTTTTTGATCTCTGTGGTGACTAGCACAAGCATGCAAAGTAGGTCCCGTAATATTTCTGATTTCAGGGACTTAGTGATTTCTCCAAGTCCTTGTCTGCTGTAATTTTGTTGCCATGTAAACTTGATGCTACAGAGAGATCCATGCATATTTTGGAGATGTTCAGTAAGGATGTTTTGTAGCTATAGTTGTAATTGATCCATTCCGTCAATTGTTTGCAATTATGGAGTGCCATAGCATGACTCAATCTTGCTCTACTTTTGCTATAAAATATTTCTGGCAGATTCTTAACATGATATGCATTTTTGCCAAGCTTATTGTAGTTGATCCATACATGCTATGCAATTGTTCTTGCCATGGTTAGCTTCATAAACATGCCATCTTGCTGTAGGTATGCTTGGTTTGTCATGCATTGCTCTGTAGTGAGTGCTTCAAGCTCACAAAGAGGCCTACATATTAATATTTCTGCCATGCTCTGTTTTCTGCTAAGTCTGAAACCTGATAACGAAACTTGATATGTTTACATGCTTGCCATCATATCCTCTGGTCCTTTTTGGCTTATGGTCAGTAAGGGACTTTTGTCATGTGCATTTAGTAGAACACTACCATGCCTTGGTTTGCTATGTTAAGTTCCTGTAGCATGTTGATTTCGTGCTCTGAACATTGCTACCTGATGCTGTTTTTTGCCATGCCCAGTTTTTCATCAAGTCTGTGAACCTGTATCTTTTGCACTTTTGCCATGCTTGTTTGAGCTTGTTATGTTGTGATCTAGCCGTAGCTCAGTGTTCATCTTTTGTCGAGCATCTCCTTTAGATTACTGCCATGTGCTTTGTTGCTATGTTGGGGTGCTGTAGCATTGTTGCTTGTTGCATTTTAAGTGCTATCTTGCTGTTTATCGCAGATTAGTGTCATTCTTGTTTTGCTTGCCATTTGCAAACCGTGCATCCGATTCCGGTGATCTTTATATCGATTTCGACCGAAATCATCTCATCTTTACAGTGGCATGCTTGGTTTGCCAAGTTACTGCCATATTTCATCATTTTCCTTCCGGAGCACGCATATGCATCGCATATCATATCTTGCGTATCATACATGTTTTGCATCATGTTGCTTGCGCATTTCTCGTTGTTGATTGTGGTTCCGTTTGTTTGTGTTCTTGTCTTGGGTAGAGTCGGGAGACGAGTTCGTGAACGAGGAACCGGTCGAGTACGCTTACGAGGATCAAGCTTTCGACAACTCTGAGAATCTTGCAGGCAAGATGACCACCCCTCGAAATCACTTCTATCTTTGCTATGCTAGTTGTTCGCTCTATTGCCATGCTCCGCTACCTATCACTTGCTATATCATGTCTCCTATTTCAGCCATGCCAGCCCCTAACCATCCTTTCCTAGCAAACCGTTGTTTGGCTATGTTACCGCTTTTGCTCAGCCCCTCTTATACCGTTGCTAGTTGCAGGTGAAGTTGAAGTTTGTTCCATGTCGGAACATGGATATGTTGGGATATCACAATATCTCTTATTTAATTAATGCATCTATATATTTTGGTAAAGGGTGGAAGGCTCGGCCTTATGCCTGGTGTTTTGTTCCACTCTTGCCGCCCTAGTTACTGTTATACCGGGATTATGTTCCTTGAGTTTGCGTTCCTTACGCGGTCGGGTGATTTATGGGACCCCCTTGACAGTTCGCCTTGAATAAAACTCCTCCAGCAAGGCCCAACCTTGGTTTTACCATTTGCTACCTAAGCCTTTTCCCCCGGGTTTTTGCGAGCCCGAGGGTCATCTTTATTTTAAACCCCCGGACCAGTGCTCCTTCGAGTGCTGGCCCAAACCGAGCGATGTCCGACGCCCTCTGGGCAACCAGGGTCTATGCCAACCCGACGTCTGGCTCATCCGTTGTGCCCTGAGAACGAGATATGTGCAGCTCCTATCGGGATTTGTCGGCACATTCGGGGGCTTTGCTGGTCTTGTTTTACCATTGTCGAGATGTCTTGTAAACCGGGATTCCGAGACTGATCGGGTCTTTCCGGGAGAAGGTTTATCCTTCGTTGACCGTGAGAGCTTATGATGGGCTAAGTTGGGACACCCCTGCAGGGTATTATCTTTCGAAAGCCGTGCCCGCGGTTATGAGGCAGATGGGAATTTGTTAATGTCCGGTTGTAGATAACTTGTCACTTGACCCAATTAAAATACATCCACTGCGTGTGTAGCCGTGATGGTCTCTTCTCGGCGGAGTCCGGGAAGTGAACACGGTCTGTGTTATGTATGACGTAAGTAGGTGTTCAGGACCTCTTCTTGGTCATTGCTAGATGACGTCCGTTCCGTTGCTTCTCTTCTCGCTCTCTTTTTGCGCAAGTTAGCCACCATATATGCTTTTGCCACTGCAGCTCCACCTCTCTACACCATCTTTTCCTACAAGCTTAAATAGTCTTGATCTCGCGGGTGTGAGATTGCTGAGTCCCCGTGACTCACAGATTCTACCAAAACAGTTGCAGGTGCCGACGATGCCAGTGCAGATGATGGCGTCGATCTCAAGTGGGAGTTCGACGAGGAACGTGGTCGTTACTATGTGTCTTTTCCTGATGATCAGTAGTGGAGCCCAGTTGGGACGATCGGGGATCTAGCATTTGGGGTTGTCTTATTTTCTTCTGGATGTTGACCGTAGTCGGTCTATATGATTGTATTTTGAATGATGTATGATGATATTTATGTATTGTGTGAAGTGGCGATTGTAAGCCAACTCTTTATCCCATTCTTGTTCATTACATGGGATTGTGTGAAGATGACCCTTCTTGCGACAAAACCACTATGCGGTTATGCCTCTAAGTCGTGCCTCGACACGTGGGAGATATAGCCGCATCGTAGGCGTTACAGAGTGTTGATCCTAGTATGTGTGTCGTGCAGTCCAAAGAACTCATCGAGGTAGCACACATCTAGGGGGAGCCCGTCTATATTTTAGAGACTTGGGGTTTGCCCTTGCTCTTTGCGTTATACCCTCGTGCAAATCCCGTGTTGTCATCAATCCACCAAAAAGGTGGAGATTGTAAGGGCATTTTTATCCCTTAGTTGGTTTTGGTGATTGATGACAATGCTTTTGCAGACTAATCATGTGCATCGAATATTTCAGATATATTGACTAGGCACAATATGATTTGGTTCCCCTCGAAGGCTATGGAAGACGGCGTTTCTCTTCGTTTCTTTTCAGTGGTATTGAGTCATAGGGAAGCCGTACTATTAAAAGGGGGTCCGCGTTGGAAAGGTTGGGTGGATTCATCACGTACACATCTTCCTTTGCACCTCCTTTCCTCTAGCCTTTGGAGTATCCTATGTTTTCCTTGTCTATGCAAATATTGCTCTTGCTTGCTGAACTAGGGCGTGCGGTAGTACTGCTCCTTAGAGCGGTAGTACCGCAGGACCTTGCGGTAGTACCGCCCGCTGGTGCGGCAGTACCGCAAGGGCCCACGGTAGTACCGCTTCTAGTAAGCGGTAGTACCGTGGTATCTGACTTAGTTCCGCAAGTACGCGACAGTAAGGGGCGGATGTAATTTTTTACATCCGCGCCTTGCGCGGTAGTACCGCTGCTGGCTTACGGTACTACCGCGTCGGGTTTTTGCATCGACTCCAACTCTGCGGAAGTAGCCACGGATGTAATTTTTTTATATCCGTGCCTTCCCATCTCTGGACAGCCCCTGCCTTGCGGTAGTACCGCAAGGGGGAGCGGTAGTACCGCGCCAGCAGTACTACCGCCCTCTGCTTTAGTGCATTTTAGGCTGTTCTGGTCTGTGCTGCGTGGGCGGTAGTACCACGGGGCCCTGCGGTAGTACCGCGTGCCCCTGTGGTAGTACCGCGCCTCAGGTACGGTAGTACCGCGTTGTGCAAGCTGAGTTGGTGGATAACGGTTGGATTTGTTCTTCCACTATATAAGGGGTGTCTTCCTCCTCTAGTTGGCTACCTCTTCCACCTCCAAGCTCCATTGTTGCTCCAAGCTCCATTTTCGCCCGATCTCCTTCCCTAGCCAATCAAACTTGTTGATTCTCTAGGGATTGGTTGAGAAGGCCCCGATCTACACTTCCACCAAGAGAAATTTGAATTCCCCCACTAATCCCTTATGGATCTTGTTACTCTTGGGTGTTTGAGCACCCTAGACGGTTGAGGTCACCGCGGAGCCATAGTCCATTGTGGTGAAGCTTCGTGGTATCGTTGGGAGCCTCCAATTAAGTTGTGGAGATTGCCCCGACCTTGTTTGTAAAGGTTCGGTCGCCGCCTCCAAGGGCACCAATAGTGGAATCACGGCATCTCGCATTGTGTGAGGGTGTGAGGAGAATACGGTGGCCCTAGTGGCTTCTTGGGGAGCATTGTGCCTCCACACCGCTCCAACGGAGACGTACTTCCTCTCAAAGGGAAGGAACTTCGGTAACACATCCTCGTCTTCACCGGCTCCACTCTTGGTTATCTCGTGCCTTTACTTGTGCAAGCTTATTTGTGATTTATCTCTTGCTTGCGTGTGTGCTTATTGTTGTTGCATCATATAGGTTGCTCACCTAGTTGCATATCTAGACAACCTACTTTGATGCAAAGTTTAAATTGGTAAAGAAAAGCTAAAAATTGTTAGTTGCCTATTCACCCCCCCCCTCTAGTCAACTATATCGATCCTTTCACTTGCCGACTTGGATGATGACGAGCTCGACACCCTCATGATGTTTAGTGAATATGGTATGAGTTTGTGCATATTTTGTCGTTTATATCACGTGGTTTGGTTTGATGTAGATGATAATGAATTCACAATTTGTGTAGACGAGGTTGATGGCAGATGAGTTTTTTGAGGATTCTTCGTCCTTGAACGGTTTTGTTGATGAATTGTTCAAAGACAAAGAGGAGGAGCATTGCATTGATGCTAGCTCAGCGGGGCATACAAGGAAAATAAGAAGAGGAGTCCAAGGTTCCAACGAGGATGTGTGTCACTTCACCAAAATAGAAGACCCAAGCAATGTCATGAAAGCTAAAGAAATGTATGTCATGCATGGGAAGAATGAAGTTCCAGAGATATGGTTCACTGCTTTCCAGAAGGTACTGATGGCAATGCGAGTGGCACATATGGTATCCCTTCTAGTTTAACGGATGAGCACATTCGTGATGAGGACATACCTACTACAATTACACCCACAACCCCGACACCAACTAAAGTTCCAAAGATACAAGGACCAATGACTAGAGCTCGCACCTAATAACTTAATGATCTTGTACTTTCGTTTTTAGGATGAGAACATGTTGCTCCCTAAATTAGATAGCAGGGACAAGCGGAACACACTGGAGTATGATCAAGCATGGAGATAACTGCAAGCGTATAAGGAGCAAAGATGGAGCTGTGACGATTTCAAGACTTTGAAGTCACTATGATGACACGTGAGGAACATGGGCAAAATATACAAGTTGTCGCTTTATAATTTTGTCCATGGTCATCTATAGATGCTGCACCACCTCGGTTTTGGGCCAGGCCCATGTATTTTTGGAATAAAAAAGAGAGGAAACCGACTTGAGGTTGCATTCAACCCTCCCTCCTTGGGCTAGCTGCCCCACCCCCTTTACCCCTCCTTAAATACCCCCACCCCCCCATTAGGTCATTGTATAAACACGGGGGTCGGCGAGACCTCCTATATTATGCGTCACTGGAACCCCATTGTGTTAAATCAAGTAATTCGCATCACATCCGCAATTCAGATTGCATATCTCAGTTTCTGGCTTGTTCTTGGGTTGCATTTAGGGATTGATCTCCGTGAACAGGTTGATTGTGTTTCCAACACCGTCAATAACCATACAGGTTAGTTTAGTGGTTACTAAGGCGCAACATCTAGTGTTTGGTGTATTCGAGTCGTCAAAGTCTCCAACAAAGATAAAAAATCGTCTCATTGGAAAATCGAGCCACCTTCTACCTATCACTTCGCATCGAAGAAGACACAACCCTGAAGTGTGTCAGTAAGTTTGCGGAGACCGTGATCAAAGTCTTTGGAGCTTAGTATCCAAGGGCACACAACAAGGTTTAGCAATGAGTGGGCAAGAGGGTGGTCAAAGATGCTTGGAAGCATTGACTGCATGCAGTGCAAGAATTGCCTTGCAGTATGGCATCACCAATACAATGACATTTTAGTGATGATTGCCTCTGAGAATTTGTGGATTTTTGCATTGCTACAATGACATGCCTAGTTCTCACAATAGCATCCATGCTTTGTAGAGATCTTCTCTTTGGCCAGACAAACATCCTAAAATGTCCGAGTTGTTGTGAACTTGTGATTGTAACTTACACAAGTGTCTCTTCGGTTTTGCTATTTAAATCAATTTGTAAGAGTATGATATTTTGTTATACTAGCTAGAAACATATGCGTTACTACAGGACAATAAAAGATCTCTAGAGGAAATTGGTCAAAAAATTCATTTTTGATCTAAAAACGATTGTTGTCACAAAAACATATAAAACCCCACCACAAATCTGTCGTCAGATTATTATGGATGGCAAATAAAAAAAATTATGGCAAATTGTGTGTCGCGAGCATGTATTTTATGGCAATCAAACATTAATTTGCCATAAAAACATTCAATTTGCCATGCTTAAAAATGCCTGCGACACATAATTTGCCAAAAAAAAATCGGTTTGTCATGCTTAAAAATCTTGACGTCAGTTTTTTAGCATTTCCAAACATATATCCTCGCTGTTTTATTAGAACTAAACGTATCCTCGTTGGCTTCATCTATTTCAGCACACATGTTCATGAATTAGATAATAAAATTCCAACCACATGGCATATGTGATACGCTATCACAAAAAGAATCTTAAAAACAAGAAAATAAAATTTCTTGGTTAAAGTAAACACTTAACCTCACACGAAGGAGAATGTACCACTGTTTCGACTCTCAACGGACATCGTGTAAGCTAGATCTTCTTGCTTGTACTTCAGCATCGGCCATCAAAATCCTCAAAAAATAAAAAATAAACGGCCATCAACAGATTTCAGCTGCAAGATCTTCATACATGTACCTTAACATCGGCCATCGATTTGATCTTTCTAACAAATGGACCCTCACAACCATTTATATCATTACGTATTGCAAAAGAATATTCATTTCTTAAGTGAAAGCACCATTCTCATGAAGTACAAAGTTTTTGTGAGGGAAAAAAGCAGAGTAAAAAAGTTCAAATCCACTGAAGAAATATATTTTTATTGATGAACTGATCC
The DNA here is from genome assembly GCF_018294505.1 of Triticum aestivum. Lineage (NCBI taxonomy): Eukaryota > Viridiplantae > Streptophyta > Magnoliopsida > Poales > Poaceae > Triticum > Triticum aestivum. The sequence continues at coordinate 394,142,323 of NC_057805.1, forward strand.
ATCAGAGTAAACATGAAGACCAAAAAAATAATCAAGAGTTAAAAACACTAGCAGCACAGACGAGCTACGGCATGTGATCAACTCATCAAATCTAACTCACATTACAGACAAAAATCCCCTAAAAAGAATAAAATTCAACTGTGCTTTTCCTTCACAGCCATGAGATCAAAATCCTAAGCTTGACATCGTCCAGGCACTGTGCTGGCAGAGTTGGCCTCTAGCTTCCCTCATGCCAAATCCGTATTTTGACTCAACGACTCTAAAAGACGCGCAATATACTAAAAGTCTCCCATCATCATTTCCCAAAATGTGTTCAGATTTGAGTCCAAGGAATTACAGTTTAAGATAACAACTCTGATATTCCAGTGCATGAATACTAGTCATGGTAAGTAACGCTGCCACAATTTCACTCCACTGTAACTAGTAACTACGGAGTACATTAATGGTGTGAAGATGCATGGCATTATGGAAGCAACAAGTTAAGTTCAACAGTTAGGGCATCACTTCCAAATGCATAGTGACCTTTCTCCGAATCCAACACTAAGCTACTGATCATTGAACACAATATAATACTCCCTCTGTATCAAAATATAAGACGTTTTTTGATACTGAGGGAGTACTATGTTCTCAGCTCTAAGTAAATGCTACCATAACTAATGTTCTTTTGCAAATTGCAGTCAACATGCCTGAAATCTTTGCATACAAGACAACTTTCATGCATGACAGTGTTCAGTTTTCAACAATGCCTACGATGCCAACAAAGCATGAATGAATCTGGTGCAAACATCAGCAAGATAACTCGGCATACCAAAAAAAAAATCAAAACTATAGAAGATGAATCACCAACATGTGGTCAAGAAGGAGCCACTAACAGTAGACAAAAATTAGGAGCAGCTTATAGGACAATCACCTCAACAATGGGACAAAAACAACGTAGTAGCATCAGCTCCAGATCACAATCTACAACTGCACGACTGAAAAAATTCTTCAGAGCACAATGATGATACCCTAAATTCCGGCAATGAAAACAGTACGTAGCAATAATGATTATATAATACTCCCTCCGTCCCAAAATTCTTGTCTTAGATTAGTCTAGATACGAATGTATCTAATACTAAAACGTGACTTGATACATCTGTATTTAGACAAATCTAAGACAAGAATTTTGGGACAGAGGGAGTACTTATTCTAAGCTGCAAGTAAATACTACCATAACTAATGTTCTTTTGGATATTGCAGTCAACATGCCTAAAATCTTTTCATATCAGAAACAAGTTCGATAAAAGCAATCTCTGCAGGCATACCATCCAATATGATGCACAAGCCTTTCGAAATCATGTCCAGAACACATGCAATTGGTCCACAATTCATGCAATGAAAATTTTGCAATTTCCAACATCCAGTGTACTGAAACATAATAGAGGATAACTGCACAGACTAAAAGGAACCCATGTTGTCGTATTAGAAGAGAAAGAAGGAATCAACATCGTTCATGCACTCTGCTGGAAGAGTTGGCCACTGGCTTCCCTCATGTCAAATCCGTATTTCGACTCAATGACTAAACAAGCGCAATATACTAAAAGTCACCATCATCATTTCCCAAAAATGTGTTCAGATTTGAGTCCAAGGAGTTATAGTTTAAGATAACAACTCCATATTCCACTGTATGAATACTAGTCATGGTAAGTAACACTGCCACAGTTTCACTCCACTGTAACTAGTCACTACATCAATGGTGTGAAGATGCATAGCATTATGTAAGCAACAATTTAAGTTCAACAGTTGGGCATCACTTCAAAATGTATAGGCATATAGCTACCTTTCTCCAAATCCAGCACTAAGCTACTGATCATTGAACATAATATAATACTCCTATGTTCTCAGCTGTAAGTAAATACTACCATAACTAATGTTCTTTTGTCTATTGCAGTCAACATGCCTAAAATCTTTTCATACAACACAATTTTCATGCATGACAGTGTTCAGTTTTCAACAATGCCTATGATGCCAACAAAGCATGAATGAATCTGGTGCAAACATCAGCAAGATAACTCACCAGACAAAAATTCAGAAATATAGAAGATGAATCACCAACATGTAATCCCGAAGATGCATATCTGCTTTTCTCTGAATGTAACTCTAACAGTAGAGAAAATTAGGAGCAGCTTATAAAACAATCACCTCAACAATGGTACAAAAACAACATAGTAGCATTGGCTCCAGATCAAAATCTACAACTGCAACCACTAAAAAAAAACTTCAGAGCATAATGATGATACCCTAAATTCCAGCAGTGAAAACAGTACATAACAATGGTATCCGTATCACAAACAAGTTCAATAACAACCATCACGACCTGCACGCATATCGTCCGATATGATGCCCAAGCCATTCGAAATCATGTTCACAACACATGCAATTCGTTCAAAATTCATGTTATGGAAAACATGCAATATCCAACATGCATTGTACCGAGACATAACACGAGATAATTGCACAGACTACAAGAAACCCCTGCTGTCGTATTAAAAGAGAAACAAGGAATCAATATCTGTGAACCTCTGTCACCGCTGCGCGTATCATGAATGGGACAAACTGTTCAAATAGGTCAAACTGATCAGAAGAAGCTAATCAGTTTGAGTTTCATCAGCAGAGATTGCAGTATCCGAGCCATCAGCGAACTCGACCTCGGAGAACCATTCACAGGCACCATCATTCCGCTGCGTCTGAAGGAACTCATGGAGGACAAGGCTTTCTTTGAGCATATGTGGAGTAACTCTGGTGCCCCGAGCAGAGCAGTCGACAGGCCCCTGCGATTTACCTGTCTTATCACAATGCAACACCTTGTCAGAGACTTCCTCGGACACCAGCATATCCCCCTCTTGATACAGGACAATCGGACAAAGTGGCAACGGTATAGGTTGATAAGCAAGCTTGAAGGACAGCTTAACCCAGTACTTCCAGACCCAGCGCATCTCCTTGTAGTCATCCATGAACCAAACCGCCAAGTTCTTTGCGAATTGGGGCGAGCAGAACATGGCAAGCTTGCCCTCCATCTCAAACAGCTGCGTGTGGTCGTCCTTGGTCAGGCTCGCCTCCGCGGGACGAGAGATCCGCCTGAATGACTCAGCAGCTTGGTCGAACACCAGTATGTCGCCCCCTTGGCTCTGTTGCGGCGACCAGTGCAGGCTGCCATGGAGAAGGACGGGCGGCGATGTGCGAGAGCGCTCCAGCCCTCTCATCAGCCCAGCGCCCACTTCAGCCGACGACGTGCGAAGCTCAATGCTCCTGGCCTGCGGGGATCCCACCGTGAGGACGTAGTAGGAGTGCCGGCTCTGGAGGCCCAGGCGCTCAGCCTCGTGGTACAGCACCCGGTACTCCCCGGAATCGGCGTGCTGGTAGAACCCCACGACATCTCGGCCATCCTGAAGCAGCAGCGGCAGGCGAGCACCTTGGCGCGTGGCAGGGTTGCAGACGAAGAAGGACCTGTGGAAGCTGAGGAGGAGCAGGCCGTTGCACGAGCCGTGGACCATGAGTGCGCCGCGGCCGTCGTCGGCGAAGGGGTGGGGCGGGGGCACCCTCTGGATGACCCGCAGGACCGCCCGGCGCTTGTTGGTGGCGAGGTCGACGGCCTGGAGGCAGCCGCCGACGTCGTAGGTGAAGACGAGGGGCTGCCGTGGCTGGTGGGAGTGGTGCCTGCGGATGAAGGCGGGGTCGGTGGCGAGGTCGCGCCAGGCCTTGCAGGCGGCGCGGAAGCGGAGGAGGTGCTTGGGCGGCACGCGGGCGAGGATCTCCGGGATCATGTCCTCGGGGAGGCCGTCGGAGGAGCCTCGCTCGGTCTCCCTCGTCGCCATGGGACGGGACGGGAGGGGGCGAGGTCGGAGGGGTTCGCGAACCTTCTGACGGTGCCTGCGAAAATTCCCCAGATCCGGATGAGCGAGCAAGAGATGGTTGCAACCCCAGCACGTGAAGACGCAAACGAGATGGCGGGTGCGAGCGGACGCACCTGTCCTTCGATTTCCCTTGGTCTCTCTCGCCGCGGAGTCGACCCGCTCAAGAACTCGAGAACACCACCCCACCCTTTCGGCCGTTGGAACAAGAAAGCGAGGATGGAGACGCCGCGGTGCGGGATTTGCCGGATTGGGGATTCCAGAGGGTTCCTGGTCTTCTGGGCTTTTTCATCTGGGCCTGGCCTTAGGCATGACCACTTTGCAAATTGGATCCATAGCAAATTGGTCACATTCCACCCAATGAGAGTACCCATTGGGTACTCTTAAAAAACCCAATGACAGTATCCGTGTCTAAAAAAAACCCAATGAGAGTATCCCTAAGAAAACCAATGAGAATGTTCCCCCAAAAACAACCAATGAGAATGTACATGTAGTTGTTGCACCCTCAGCACCTTCAGTAAATCATATTTTGTTTGTGGATGATAGCTTAGTTATGTTCAAAGCAAATGAAGAAGCTGCTACAATCATTAAAGACACTGCAACAATATTGTGATGCTTATGGTCAGAAAATTAACCTGTCAAAGTCCTCTATTTTTTCTTTGGGTAAGGGTTGCCCAGAGTCGTGAAGGAATTCTATCAAAGTTGTTCTTACAATCCCCAATGAATCCTTGAATAAACGATGCCTTGGCTTACCATCAAATATGAGGAAGAGTAAATAACGGATATTTTGATAGGCTTTGGTCAAAAGTTCAGTGTTGGATTGAAAGATGTATCGCCTCTTCTGGGAAGGAGAGTCTATTGCACCGGCGATCCCGACTTATTCTATGTCATGTTGTTTGCTACCTCGAGGGCTGTGCAATCAGGTAAATATCATGGTTCGGAAAAAAATTGGGGCTGTAAAGATGGAAAGAGAAAGACAACATGGGTGTCTTGGGATGATCTGGCCATGCGTAAGTACATGGGGGGTTTGGGGTTCTGGGATACGGAGATTTTCAACCTTGTCATGTTCGAAAAGCAAGGATGGCGGATTCTTCAGGAGCCGAGTTCGCTGAGCGTGCGGATTCTCAAAGCAAAGTACGTCCCATCTTCTGACTTGCTAGAATCGAAGCTTGGATCCCAACCATCTCAAGTGTGGTGAGTTGTTCATGCAGGCCTAGAAGTTTTGAAACGGGGACTTGTCCGGCGTATTGGAGATGGGAAACCAGCGCACGATTGGAATCATAACAAGGAATTAGGACAACTCCCCTGTTCTTGATCAACCATCCTCCATCGCCAATTTCATGATGTTCACCACCGGGAGTGAGTAATTCCTTCGTAGGCTTGTTGGACGGTGATGGGTTGGATGAGATTTATCATGTAATCGAGTTAGTTTTGTTAGGGCTTGATCCCTAGTATCCACTATGTTCTGAGATTGATGTTGCTATGACTTTGCTATGCTTAATATGCTTGTCACTAGGGCCCAAGTGCCATGATTTCATATCTGAACCATTTATGTTTTCGCGAATATATTTGTGTTCTTGATCCTACCATGCAAGTTATATGCACCTACTACGTATTATGATCCGTATACCCCAATGTGACAATAATTGGGATCTTTCCGGTGATTACCGTAATTTGAGGAGTTCATGTATTCACTATGTGTTAATGCTTTGTTCCGGTTCTATATTAAAAGGAGGACTTAGTATCCCTTAGTTTCCTTATGGACCCCGTTGCCACGCGAGGGTAGGACAAAAGATGTCATGCAAGTTCTTTTCCATAAGCATGTATGATTTTTTATGGTACATGCCTACATTATATTGATGAATTGGAGCTAGTTTTGTGTCGCCCTAGGTTATGATTGTTACATGATGAATGTTATCCAACATAATTATCCATCACCGATCCAATGCCTACGAGCTTTTCATATATTGCTTTTGCTAAGTTACTAGTTTTGTTGCTACTATCACAATTGCTACAAAACTATTACTGTTGCCGTTACTGTTATTGTTGCTATTGTTACCACTTCTATCAAACTATCATACTACCGTGCTACTAATCACTTTGCTACATATATTTAGTTCTCCAGGTGTGGTTGAATTGACAGCTCAACTGCTAATACTTGCAAATATTCTTTGGCTCCCCTTGTGTCGAATCAATAAATTTGGGTTCAATACTCTACCCTCGAAAACTTTTGTGATCCCCTATACTTGTGGGTTATCAAGACCCTTTTCTGGCGCCGTTGCCGGGGAGCATAGCTATATTTGCTGAGTCACTTGGGATTTATATCTGTTGATCACTATGAAGAATCTTAAGGATGATAGAACCAAGACCGTTCCCTCTAAGACGAGGGGAGGTAAGGAACTGCCATCTAACTCTGCACTTGATTCACCTTCTATTTTGAGTAAGCTTGCGATACCACCACTTGTTATTAATTCTGATATGTCGCAAGTAACTGATGATGCTACTTCTGCTATGAATGATGCTAGTACTTTGTGAAGGAAATATGCCCTAGAGGCAATAATAAAGTTGTTATTTATATTTCCTTGTATCATGATAAATGTTTATTATACATGCTAGAATTGTATTAATCGGAAACTTAGTACATGTGTGAATACATAGACAAACAGAGTGTCCCTAGTATGCCTCTACTAGACTAGCTCGTTAATCAAAGATGGTTAAGTTTCCTAGCCATAGACATGTGTTGTCATTTGATGAACGGGATCACATCATTAGAGAATGGTGTGATGGACAAGACCCATCCGTTAGCTTAGCACTATGATTGTTTAGTTTATTGCTATTGCTTTCTTCATGACTTATACATGTTCCTATGACTACGAGATTATGCAACTCCCGAATACCGGAGGAACACTTAGTGTGCTATCAAACGTCACAATGTAACTGGGTGATTATAAAGATGCTCTACAGGTGTCTCCGATGGTGTTTGTTGAGTTGGCATAGATCAAGATTAGGATTTGTCACTCTGATTGTCGGAGAGGTATCTCTGGGCCCTCTCGGTAATGCTCATCACTATAAGCCTTGCAAGCAATGTAACTAATGAGTTAGTTGCGGGATGATGCATTACGGAATGAGTAAAGAGACTTGCCAGTAACGAGATTGAACTAGGTATGGTGACACCGACGATCGAATCTCGGGCAAGTAACATACCGATGACAAGGGGAACAACGTATGTTGTTATGCGGTTTGACCGATAAAGATCTTTGTAGAATATGTAGGAGCCTCCAGGTTCTGCTATTGGTTATTGACCGGAGATATGTCCCAGTCATGTCTACATAGTTCTCGAACCCGTAGGGTCCGCACGCTTAACATTCGATGACGATTTGTATTATGAGTTATGTGATTTGATGTACCGAAGGTTGTTCGGAGTCCCGGATGAGATCACGGACATGACGAGGAGTCTCGAAATGGTCGAGACATAAAGATTGATATATTGGAAGGTTATATTCGGACACCGGAATGGTTCTGAAGTGTATCGGGTATTTTCCGGAGTACCGGGGGTTACCAGAACTCCGGGGGGGGTTAATGGGCCTTCATGGGCCCTAGTGGAAGAGAGGAGGCAACAGCCAGGTGGAGGCGTGCGCCCCCCCCAAGCCCAAACGAGTTGGACTAGGGGTTGGGGGGCGACCCCCCTTTCCTTTCTCTCCTCCTCCTCTTTCCCCCTCCTCCTTGTAGGAATAGGAAAAGTGTGTGTGGGGGGGGGGCGAATCCTACTTGTGGTAGGACTCCCCCCCTCGGGCGCGCCACCCTTGGCTGGCCTCCTCCTCCCTCCCTCCTTTATATACAGGGGAGGGGGCACCCCATAGACACACAAGTTGATCTTTTAGCCGTGTGCGGTGCCCCCCTCCTCAGAAACACACCTTGGTCATATCGTCGTAGTGCTTAGGCGAAGCCCTGCGCCGGTAACTTCATCATCACCGTCACCACCTCGTCGTGCTGACAAAACTCTCCCTCAGCCTCAACTGGATCAAGAGCTCGAGGGACGTCACCGAGCTGAACGTGTGCAGATCGTGGAGGTGTCGTGCGTTCGGTACTTGGACCGGTTGGATCGCGAAGACGTTCGACTACATCAACCGTGTTACTAAACGCTCCGGTTTCGGTCTACGAGGGTACGTGGACACACTCTCCCCGCTCGTTTCTATGCTTCTCCTAGATAGATATTGCGTGATTGTAGGCAATTTTTTTGAAATACTACGTTCCCCAACAGTGGCATCCGAGCCAGGTCTATGCGTAGATGTTATATGCACAAGTAGAACACAATGAGTTGTGGGCGATAATAGTCATACTGCTTACCAGCATGTCTTACTTTGATTCGGCGGTATTGTTGGATGAAGTGGCCCAGACCGACATTACATGACCGCGTTCATGAGACTGGTTCTATCGACGTGCTTCGCACACAGGTGGCTAGTGGGTGTCTATTTCTCCAACTTTAGTTGAATCGAGTTTGACTATGCCCGGTCCTTGTTGAAGGTTAAAACAACACACTTGATGAAAAATTGTTATGGTTTTGATGCGTAGGTAAGAACGGTTCTTGCTAGAAGCCTGTAGCAGCCACATAAAACTTGCAACAACAAAGTAGAGGACGTCTAACTTGTTTTTGCAGGGCTTGATGTGATGTGATATGGTTAAGACGTGATGATATATAAATTGTTGTATGAGATGATCATGTTTTGTAAAAGTTATCGGCAACTGGCAGGAGCCTTATGGTTGTCGCTTTATTGTATGAAATGCAATCGCCATGTAATTGCTTTACTTTATCACTAAGCGGTAGCGATAGTCATAGAAGCAATAGTTGGCGAGATGACAACGATGCTACGATGGAGATCAAGGTGTCAAGCCGGTGACGATGGTGATCATGGCAGTGCTTTGGAGATGGAGATCAAAGGCATAAGATGATGATGGCCATATCATATCACTTATTTGTTTGCATGTGATGTTTATCCTTTATGCATCTTATTTTGCTTAGTATGGCGGTAACATTATAAGATGATCTCTCACTAAATTTCATGGTATAAGTGTTCTCCCTGAGTATGCACCGTTGCTACAGTTCGTCGTGCCGAGACACCACGTGATGATCGGGTGTGATAAGCTCTACGTTCACATACAACGGGTGGAAGCCAGTTTTGCACATGCAGAATACTCGAGTTAAACTTGAGGAGCCTAGCATATGCAGATATGGCCTCAGAACACTGAGACCGAAAGGTCGAGCGTGAATCATATAGTAGATATGATCAACATAGTGATGTTCACCATTGAAAACTAATCCATCTCACGTGATGATCGGACATAGTTTAGTTGATATGGATCACGTGATCACTTAGATGATTAGAGGGATGTCTATCTAAGTGGGAGTTCTTAAGTACTATGATTAATTGAACTTTAATTTATCATGAACTTAGTACCTGATAGTATTTTGCATGTCTATGTTGTTGTAGATCAATGGCCCGTGCTACTGTTCCTTTGAATTTTAATGCGTTCCTAGAGAAAGCTAAGTTGAAAGATGATGGTAGCAACTACACGGACTGGGTCCGTAACTTGAGGATCATCCTCATTGCTCCACAGAAGAATTACGTCCTGGAAGCACCGCTAGGTGTACCACCCGCGCCAGCAATTGCAGACATTGTGAATGTCTGGCAGTCGCGTGTTGATGACTACTAGTTCAGTGTGCCATGCTTTATGGCTTAGAACCGGGACTTCAACGACGTTTTGAACGTCATGGAGCATATGAGATGTTCCAGGAGTTGAAGTTAATATTTCAAGCAAATGCCCGGATTGAGAGATATGAAGTCTCCAATAAGTTCTACAGCTGCAAAATGGAGGAGAATAGTTCTGTCAGTGAACACATACTCAGAATGTCTGGGTACCATAACCACTTGACTCAGCTGGGAGTTAATCTTCCTGATGATAGTTTCATTGACAGTGTCATTGACCGAGTTCTTCAATCACTGCCACCAAGCTATAAAGGCTTCGCGATGAACTATAATATGCAAGGGTTGAACAAGACAATTCCCGAGCTCTTCGTAATGCTAAAGGCTGCGGAGGTAGAAATCAAAAAGGAGCATCAAGTGTTGATGGTTAACAAGACCACTAGTTTCAAGAAAAAGGGCAAAGGGAAGAAGGGGAACTTCAAGAAGAATAGCAAGTAAGTTGCTGCTCAAGTGAAGAAGCCCAAGTCTGGACCTAAGCCTGAGACTGAGTGCTTCTACTGCAAAGGGACTGGTCACTGGAAGTGGAACTGCCCCAAGTATTTGGCAGATAAGAAGGATGGCAAAGTGAAAGGTATATTTGATATACATGTTATTGATGTGTACCTTACTAATGCTCGTAGTAGCGCCTGGGTATTTGATACTGGTTCTGTTGCTCATATTTGCAACTCGAAACAAGGGCTACGGATTAAGCGAAGATTGGCTAAGGATGAGGTGACGATGCGCGTGGGAAATGGTTCCAAAGTCGATGTGATCGCTTTTGGTGTCAAGATCGGCGGATCTCGGGTAGGTGGTCCCGAACTGTGCGTCTAAGGTCGATGGTAACAGGAGAAGGGGGACATGATATTTACCCAGGTTCGGGCCCTCTTGATGGAGTTAATACCCTACTTCCTGCTTGATTGATCTTGATGAACATGAGGATTACAAGAGTTGATCTACCACGAGATGGTAGTGGCTAAACCCTAGATGTCTAGCCTGTATGATTATGATTGCCTCTACGGACTAACCCCTCCGCTTTATATAGACACCGGAGGGGCCTAGGGTTGTACAGAGTCGGTTTACAAAGGAAGGAATCTACATATCCGAACGCCAAGCTTGCCATCCACGCAAAGGAGAGTCCCATCCGGACACGGGAAGAAGTCTTCTGTCTTGCATCTTCGTAGCCCATTAGTCTGGCCCATGTTACATAGTCCGGACGCCCGAGGACCCCTTAATCCAGGACTCACGCAGTAGCCCCTGAACCAGGCTTCAATAACGATGTGTCCGGCGCGTAGATTGTCTTCGGCATTGCAAGGCGGGTTCCTCCTCCGAATACTCCAAAACAGCCTTCGAACACAAAAAACGTGTCCGACTTTGCAAAATAAGTACCACACACACACGCAGAGAGTATAATATTTTCACGAGTCCAATCTACTGACAAATTTTGTAGCGTGAGATCACGTCGCTGCCCGGTCATTATTTCGAACCGTTTTTTCAGCCTCCCGCGCCACGTTTCAAGATGCGGTTTTATTGGCACGTCTTGTCGAAGCAGAGATCGTGTCCCCTTATTGCGGTATTCTCATCAATACGGGCGTGGGTAATCCAACCGCGCCTCTCAGCACGGCCCTTGGAAAATAGGCGAGTTTTAAGGTGAGTGGGGAGGCGCTTGATATTCGCAGCCTTTATAAAGGGATAAGGATTTCACCTTTTCACCCACGCCTTCTTTCTCTCTGCCCATCCATTCTCGAGCTCCAGCGCCCAAGCTTCCATCCTTTCCACCTTAAAAATGCACACCGACCATGTCCGGATCTCGAGCGCAGGGCAAGTGGATGGTCTCCTCCGTCAAGGAGAAGGACATCACCAATCTCCGGGAGGCTGGGTACTTAGCCCAGGAGATCGCCCACCGGCTTCCTGCACATGGGCAGATTATCCCCACCCCGGAGCCCCATGAGAGAGTGGTATTCATCCCCCACTTCATCCACGGATTGGGATTCCCTCTCCACCCATTCGTCCGTGGACTCATGTTCTATTACGGGCTGGATTTCCATGATCTGGCCCCCAACTCCTTCCTCAACATCTCGGCATTCATTGTCGTGTGCGAGGCCTTCCTCCGCATCCCACCTCACTTTGGATTGTGGTTAAAGATCTTCAATGTGAAGCCGAAGGTGGTGGGCGGTCAACACGCGGAATGCGGAGGTGCCATGGTGAGCAAGATGCCCAACGTCACATGGCCAAAAGGTACCTTCGTGGAGACCGTCAAAGGGTGGCAACAGCAGTGGTTCTACATCACAGAGCCGCGTGATGCCACCTGGGCCTGGACTGGTCTTCGTCGGACGGGCTGACAGCGCTCCAGGCGCGCATCAGGAGCATGGTGGACAAGAACATCAAGCTTGTCAATGTGATCCAGGTGATGCTTGTTTGCCGGATCCTTCTGTGCCAAAGCCGGACTTGCCATTTGTGGGAGTTCAATCCGGCCGAGCACCAGACCTTGCTACAGTTCTTTGGCACTACGCACGAAGACATCTGGCAGGTGCTTTTCAAGTCCAACGAGACGTGGCCGAAGATGATCGAGGACCGCGGGCACGACCTGGCCCATCCCCCCAGTCCAGTAAGTTTTTCGTATTTCAAGGTATATCCTTTACTTGCATACTTGAGGAAGACACCTAAGCCTCCCTATTTGTTTTTCAGGGCTGGACAAAGAAGGCGGAGCCGATTCAGTGTCCGGCTCCGCTACCCGAAAACCCAGCAATCCCACTTCTGACAAAGATGCTGGTTCCGGCGCCCTACCAATAGCCGGAGAAGAAGGCCAAGAAGAAGGCCAAGGAGACCAGAAGTGGCCTTCGCCGTAAGGGCACTTCGGACATGACGTCCGAAGACGCCAAAACTCACTCCTCCACCGCCGAGGATGACGACGAGGAGGAAGAGAGCAACTCTCCCCCTGAGGGGGGAAGGAAGAAAAGGGCGGCCTCCACGCATCTGGAGGCAGAGGCGTCCAAGAAGGGGAAGGTCTCCCTTGCGGATAACTCCGCGTGGGACATCGATAGCAGCTCGGAGTGGCGCCCCAGGGATAAGCCCCTGGCCGAATCGTAAGTACTCAAAGGCGCTGACGCATTCATATATCCAACTCCTTTTTATTTTGCAGTTTTAACATGTTGAATTATATACTGTAGTCCGGCTCGTTCCCACCTCCAGCGATCCTCATCTTTGGGGAATTCACTGGATCCCAAGGTGATGGACAGTGGGTCCCTTCCGGCGGCCTCTTCCCCCAAGGCCATGGATGACACCGAGGTGCTATCCTGGAGGACCTCCCCAGGCCAGGGAGAGACGCAGGAGGCCGTCAGGGTGGCGCTAGAGGGTGATGCCTCGGCCACCGGACACATGGAGGAGCAGATCCCCATGGAGACTGGCGATGGGGGCCATATCCAATTCGGGCCCGGCCGAATATAGTTCCGAAGACCTATACGGCTCCGGAACTAGGCAAGCAGCCTCCTTCACAAGAAGGAGGTGCGCCGATTCCGCCGGTGACCTCTGTCTATCCAGAGGCACCGGATACTCTACTGGAAGCACTGCAAAGCGCTTCCATTGTTGAGGAACACCATACCCTTATGGGTACGGTGGTTGAGAGGATTCAGTCCGCGAAGAGCGGACTGACCAAAGCCTGCACAAGCCTTCTAACAGGCTTTGAGGTATGAAACACAATTTATGCAAAAGGAATGCCATAATATAGATAGTAGCCCCTGAGACACTGTCCGGTGTTCGAAAAGAAAATCCGGACAGAGGATCAAGTAATTTTCGCAGGAGACTAACCATATGTGTCTATGTGAATAAGCAAGTGTCGTTGCTGGCTGCGACCTCCCATTCTGCCGAAGTCTCTGGACTGAAGCAGAGTTTGGAGTGGACCGAGGAAGAGCTCGTCCGCGTAAAAAAACAGTTGGAGGACACTCAAGGTACGCAATGACCTTGTATAAATTCAGAAAGGATGAATGATTTTTGTTGACCATAGTGCCATGGTATTTTGTAGGAGCGGCAACCGAGGTGGAGACCCTCAAGAAAGCGCTGGCCAAAGCCCAGGAGAGAGCGGCAAAGGAACAAGCTGCTCGCGAAAAACACGAGGCCAGGGTCGGTGAGGTCCAGCAGGAGCTCCAGGACGCCGTGAAGAAATGCAAGTCCTTGGAGCGCAATATTGCGGATCAAGATTCCAAGCTTGCCAAGACCCGCCAAAGTGCACACGATGCCCGGGTTGAAGCCCAGGGCGCCCTCCAGGAAATCCAGGAGGCCAGAAAAATCACGGCGGGTAAGGCCTTTATTATGCAGAGCAAGTATGTGAAGAAAAGATTCCTCTTACTGACCCGGATTTGGAGTTCTCCAGGGGCATTTGCGGATCTGCCGCGCAGTGTTGCTAACGCTGCGGAATTCTTTCGAGCCGAAGAGGGGAGCTCAACGGAGAAGCTGTTCTAGTCGCAATACCTTGCGCCAAAGCATCCAGTGCCCTTTAGCGATCAGCTGAAACAGCTAACCGAACTGCATAGGGTGGCCAAACTGGCCATGAAGGATTTGATAATCCGTCTATGGCCTGCCGAGGCCATACCCAGTAGCTACTTCGGGCTCGTGAAGTGGCTGGTCAATGCCTGCCCTCGGCTTGATGCCATCAAGCGATCGGTCTGCATTGAAGGTGCGCGGATGGCCTTCGCCCGTGTCAAGGTGCAGTGGGTGAAGATGGACGCCGTCAAGCTTGCCACCGAGGGACTGCCCGTGGGCAAGGAGCACTGCATGCCCGAGCGGTATTTTGATGATGTCCTGAAGGGATCCCACATTGTAGAGGGCCAGTGTTCAAAAGCCTTTATCTTTGAATGAAGTCATCCATGTTATCACTTCCTGTATTATGAAACAAAGATGTTATGTAATATAATGTTTGTTGTTTGAAAATTTTACCTCCTGTGCGGCCGTTTTGTTAAATCTGAGAGTTGGCCAGTCGTCGGCTTCAGCCCCCACGTAGGTAGTACGGGGGTGTTTGGGATGGAATCTAAACACTCTTGATCCAAGAATTTTGTCCTTGAAGGAGGTGTTTAGTGCAATGAACCAGGCAATCGTACTATGTGGCTTTATCACTCTCACTTAGCCATAGAAGTTTGACAATAGAAATGTAGGCGCAGCCCCTAGTTAGTATTTAATCCGGACTAGGGTTTTGTAGACACCTGATCGGGTAAAGGCCGATTCGTCGCATAATGCAGAAAAAATCACAAGAGATTTGTAACCTCCGAATAGCTGACCAGCTCTCGCCGTATCATGACAGTCAGTTTTTGGCTTTCTCTACTGAGGTGTTTGCTCGGATAAACCAGAAACACAATCGCAGTAGTTCTCCCTTTACTACCCTAGCCGATAGGACGGAACGTAAGGTAGCAAGCACAGGAGCCGGGCAACCCAACTATTGACCAAATACATGATTCGGAGCCGATGCATATAATGCTAAAATTCGGGGTGCCGAACTATACTGTAAAAAGTGTTCAGACTTTGTTGCCGTAGTATGGAGCACAATGAAGCCCCTGGCGAATTAAAGTGTACCAAAGTGTACGGGTGCAATCGATAAGAATAATAAAATGAAGTAGTAAGCTAGTGCCGCGCAAGTTTGGCCGCAAACTGTTTCCATTATAAATTGATTGATACGTCAAAGCGTATTTGTACAAATAGTGCGATAAGCAACCTGGCTATTTAACATGCCAAGACCAAGGGGGAGCTGCGTGCGGGTCCTGAAAACAGGTAGAATGATCGTCAAGAAGAACATCTAAAGAGTCCCCCACACGTCTATACTGCTTGCCGCCTTGGTATATCTATCCTTCGAAAGGATCGATGAGCAGGCCGTCGGGAGGGGCCTGTGAAAGAAAAGACTAAAAAATGGTAAAAAGGAAAAGTATGTGTGGGAGCCGTATGATGGACCAGAATCAAGTTAGGCCTCCATCTATGCCCATGGTATTTTGAGTGCATAGTTATGTACGCGCGGTACGTACGCCGCCATTTGGTCGGGACTGAGACGGAGGCCCAATTGCTAGTCGAGCTCCTGACGAGCTGAGCTATCCTGTCGCAGAGTAGTCCGGACTTGTTTGACAGTGTCCGGGAGCTTGGCCGCCGAATTAAGGTTCTGCTTGATAAGGCCGCTCTGTACTTCTACTGCTAGGGCCGCGGTGTGCTCCTCAGTACGGAGGGAGCGCTCCGTGTTTCCATTGACTGTTATGACACCGCGTGGTCTGGGCATCTTAAGTTTGAGATAAGCATAGTGTGGTATGATACGTCTCCGTCGTATCTATAATTTTTGATTGTTCCATGCCAATATTATTCAACTTTCATATACTTTTTGGCAACTTTTTATACTATTTTTGGGACTAACATATTGATCCAGTGCCCAGTGCCAGTTCCTGTTTGTTGCATGTTTTATGTTTCGTAGAATATCCATATCAAACGGAATCCAAATGGGAGAAAAACGGACGGAGCTTATTTTTGGAATATTTGGAAAATTCCGGAAGAAAAATCCACGCGAGACGGTGCCCGAGGTGGCCACGAGGCAGGGGGCGCCCCTGCCCCCCTGGGCGCGCCCCTGACCCTCGTGGGCCACCCGTAAGGCGGTTGATGCCCTTCTTCGCCCGCAAGAAAGCTAATTTTTGGTAAAAAAATCACGGCGAAGGTTTCAGTCCAATCGGAGTTACGGATCTCCATATATATACGAAACGGTGAAAGGGCACCAGACGAGAACGCAGAAACAGAGAGAGACAGATCCAATCTCGGAGGGGCTCTCGCCCCTCCCATGCCATGCAGACCAAGGACCAGAGGGGAAACCCTTCTCCCATCTAGGGAGGAGGTCAAGGAAGAAGAAGAAGGAGGGGGGCTCTCTCTCCCTCGCTTCCGGTGGCGCCGGAGTGCCACCGGGGGCCATTATCATCACCACAATCTTCACCAACAACTTCACCGCCATCATCACCAACTCTTCCCCCCTCTATGCAGCGGTGTAACCTCTCTCTTACCCGTTGTAATCTCTACTTAAACATGGTGCTCAATGCTATATATTATTTCCCAATGATGTATGGCTATCCTATGATGTTTGAGTAGATCTGTTTTGTCCTATGGTTTATTTGATGATCAAGATTGGTTTGAGTTGCATGTTTTATTATTGGTGCTGTCCTATGGTGCTCTCCGTGTCGCGCAAGCGTGAGGGATTCCCTCTATAGGGTTTGTAATATGTTCATGATTTTCTTATGGTGGGTGGCGTGAGTGACAGAAGCACAGCCCCGAGTAAGTAGGTTGTTTGCGTATGGGATAAAGAGGACTTGATGCTTTAATGCTATGGTTGGGTTTTACCTTAATGATCTTTAGTAGTTGCGGATGCTTGCTAGAGTTCCAATCATAAGTGCATATGATCCAAGTAGAGAAAGTATGTTAGCTTATGCCTCTCCCTCAAATAAAATTGCAATAATGATTACCGGTCTAGTTATCGATTGCCTAGGGACAAATAACTTTCTCGTGACAAAAAGCTCTTTACTAAAACTAATTTAGTTGTGTCTTTATCTAAACAGCCCCTAGTTTATATTTACGCGCTCTTTATTTTCTTGCAAACCTATCCAACAACACCTACAAAGTACTTCTAGTTTCATACTTGTTCTAGGTAAATCGAACGGCAAGCGTGCGTAGAGTTGTATCGGTGGTCGATAGAACTTGAGGGAATATTTGGTCTACCTTTAGCTCCTCGTTGGGTTCGACACTCTTACTTATCGAAAGAGGCTACAAGTGATCCCCTATACTTGTGGGTTATCATGGTACCGCATTGAATCGAGCAAATGCGGTTCGTCCGAGCAGTGCGTGATAGCCACTGCGGAAGGGGACGATGTCGAAGATCAACTCTTCACTTTGGAAGTTGTCCGGAGATCCGAAGATGACTTCCAATGTGATTGAACCCATGCAGCGGGCCTCTACACCTGGTCTTACTCCTTTAAAGGTAGTTTTTGTGGGCTTGATCCTTGATGGATCGATGCCCATTTTGCGGACTGTATCCTGATAGAGCAGGTTGAGGCTGCTGCCACCATCCATGAGGACTCGCGTGAGGTGGAATCCATCAATGATTGGGTCAAGGATCAGTGCGGCCGAACCGCCATGACGGATACTGGTCAGATGGTCCCTGCGATCGAAGGTGATCGGGCAGGACGACCATAGGTTGAATTTTGGGGTGACTGGCTCTATCGCATAGACGTCCCTGAGCGCTCATTTGCGCTCCCTCTTGGGGATATGTGTAGCGTATATCATGCTCACCGTTTTAAACTGGGGGGGACTTCTTCTGTACCCCTGTGTTCGGCGGACGGGGCTCCTCGTCGTCGTTCTCACTTTGCGACTCCTTATCCTCGGCATTTAACTTGCCGACCTGTTTAAAGACCCCAACAACTCCGGTGGGTATGATTGGCTGGTTTATCAGGGGTGCCGTGGATCTGACATGGACGATCGAGTATGCGGTCCAAGCTGGAAGAGCCCGGATTGTTCCTTTTGTATGGCTTCTTTCGCTGGCCGGACTTGGAGCCACTGAATCCAACATTGACCACCGTGTCATCCATATTGTCACCATTCTTTCGACGCTTATGCCTGTTGCGTCGGGGCTTGCCGTTGCTATTCTTGGCTTCAGAGGTGCCAGGTTCACTTATTATTATTGCTACGGGCTAGCCAGCTATCTTCGCCCGCGCAAAAGCGGGTCATGAGTGCCGTGAGGGCTGCCATGGACTTCGGTTTTTCCTGGCCGAGGTGTCGGACGAGCCATTCATCGCGGATGCTGTGCTTAAAGGCCGCCAGGGCTTCGGCATCCGGACAGTCGACGATCTGGTTCTTTTTAGTTAGGAATCTAGTCCAGAATTTCCTGGCCGACTCTCCGGGCTGTTGAACTATGTGACTTAAGTCATCGGCATCCGGAGGTCGGACGTATGTTCCTTGGAAGTTGTCGCGGAAGGCGTCTTCCAAGTCCTCCCAGCTGCCAATGGAGTTTTCAGGCAGACTGTTCAACCACTGTCGAGCTGGTCCCTTGAGTTTTAGCGGGAGGTATTTGATGTCATGAAGATCATCACCGCGGGCCATATGAATATGGAGAACAAAATCCTCAATCCATACCACGGGATCTATTATTCCATCATACGACTTGATATTCACGGGTTTAAATCCTTCTGGGAATTCGTGCTCCATTACTTCATCAGTGAAGCAGAGGGGGTGTGCGGCGCCTCTATATCGGGCAAAGTCACGATGCAGCTCGGATGGAGTCCGTCTGCGGTTTTCGGCCCGGGCATGATTATGCTTGTCACGTCCGGCTAGGAAGCTATCATCGCGCGTCGGGGCGCGCCCCCGCGATCCATAGATCGACCTGGTTTGACCTACTCTACTGTCCAGGTCTTGCCGCAGGTCATATGTATATCCCCGAGCTGTTATATCTCTACCTTTACGGTGAGGTAGTATGGGCTGGTGTTCGGCTTGAGTTGTCGTTTTGTCCCAGCCACGAGGTGGTCGGTCAGCCGCATTACGTGCTGATGGTACGGGCTCGAGGGCCTCGTCGTCGAATTGTGGTAGAAGTTTACGCTTCGGGTAACTTTTGGTTGGGCGCTCGAGGTCGTATTCCTCGGCTACCAGGACATTAGTCCACCAATCGTTGAGCAGATCCTGATCAGCTTGAAGCTGCTACTGCTTCTTCTTCAGGCTCCTTGTAGTGGCAATTAGCCGGTGCTTAAAGCGCTCCTGCTCGAGAGGTTCCTCAGGCACGATAAAATCCTCGTTGCCGAGGCTCACCTCATCCTCGGAGAGAGGAAGATAATTGTTGTCCTCTGAGTCTTCGTCTTTAGCCTGTTCATCGGGGCTAACTTTCCCATCTTCCCGATCGTCTGCTACCTCTTGAGCATGCGTTGGTTTTCCCTTGAAGAGGACAGGGTGATGCAGCAAAGTAGCGTAAGTATTTCCCTCTGTTTTTGAGAACCAAGGTATCAATCCAGTAGGAGTCTACACGTAAATCGCCTAGTACCTGCACAAACAATCAAGAACCTTGCAACCAACGCGATAAAGGGGTTGTCAATCCCTTCACGGCCACTTGCAAAAGTGAGATATGATAAAGATAATAAGATAAATATTTTTGGTATTTTTGTGGTATAGATTGAAAAGTAAAGATTGCAAAATAAATAGTAAACTAGAATTGTAGATTGGAAACTTATATGATGTAAAGTATACCCGGGGCCATAGGTTTCACTAGTGGCTTCTGTCAAGATAGCATGTATTATGGTGGGTGAACAAATTACTATCAAGCAATTGATAGAAAAGCGCATAGTTATGATGATATCTAAGGCAACGATCATGAATATAGGCATCACGTTCGTGTCAAGTAGACTGAAATGATTCTGCATCTACTACTATTACTCCACACATCGACCGCTATCCAACATGCATCTAGAGTATTAAGTTCATAAGAACGGAGTAACGCATTAGGCAAGATGACATGATGTAGAGGGATAAACTCAAGCAATATGATATAAACCCCATCTTTTTATCCTCGATGGCAACAATACAATACGTGTCGTTTCCCTTTCTGTCACTGGGATCGAGCACCGCAAGATTGAACCCAAAGCTAAGCACTTCTCCCATTGCAAGAAAGATCAATCTAGTAGGCCAAACTAAATCGATAATTCGAAGAGACTTGCAAAGATATAAAATCATGCATATAAGAATTCAGAGAAGAATCAAATAATATTCATAGATAATCAAGTTCATAAACCCACAATTCATCGGATCTCGGCAAACACACCGCAAAAAGTATTACATCGAATGGATCTCCAAGAAGATCGAGGAGAACTTTGTATTGAGATCCAAAGAGAGAGAAGAAGCCATCTAGCTAATAACTATGGACCTGAAGGTCTGTGGTAAACTACTCACACATCATCGGAGAGGCTATGGTGTTGATGTAGAAGCCCTCCGTGGTCGAATGCCCCTCCGGCAGATCACCGGAAAAGGCCCCAAGATGGGATCTCACGGGTACAGAAGGTTGCGGTGGTGGAAAAGTGGTTTCGTGGCTCCCCCGGATGTTTTCAGGGTATAAGAGTATATATAGGCGAAAGAAGTAGGTCGGTGGACCTACGAGGGGCCCATGAGGGTGGGGGCGTGCCCACCCCCCTGGGGCGCGCCCTCCTGCCTCGTGGCCGCCTCGTTGCTTCCTTGACGTCCACTCCAAGTCTCATGGATTGCGTTTGTTCCAAAAAAGATCCGCGCGAAGGTTTCATTCTGTTTGGATTCCGTTTGATTTTCCTTTTCTGCGAAACACTGAAATAGGCAAAAAAACAGCAAATTGCACTAGGCTTTCGGTTAATAGGTTAGTCCCAAAAATAATATAAAAAGGTATATTAAATCCCATTAAACATCCAAAACAGATAATACAATAGCATGGAACAATAAAAAATTATAGATACGTTGGAGACGTATCAAGCATCCCCAAGCTTAATTCCTGCTCATCCTCGAGTAGGTATATGATAAAATAGATTTTTTGATGTGGAATGCTACCTAACATAATTTTCCAATGTAATTCTTTTTATTGTGGCATGAATGTTTAGATCCAAAAGATTCTAGACAAAGTTTTAATATTGACATAAAAATAATAATACTTCAAGCACTACAAAAAAATACACTTCCGTGATGATACGTGTTTGTCATAGTAGGTCACGTTTTCTGTCATGCATGTACATCCATGACAAATTTATGACAGAATGAAGATAGTCATACCTGTGCTGTCGTAGAAGTGTTCCATGACATTACCAAAATTATCATCACGAAAGTGTCCACTTCCATGACGATAAATTGCGCGTCATAGAAGTGCTTTTGTCAAGGGTGACCGACACATGGCATCCACCGTAACGGGACACCGTTAAGCTATCGGGTCCAGTTTTGGATCCGATAACCCACTAACAGCCACGACCAATGCCGATTTTCCACGTGTAAAATTCTCATTGGCCGACGGAACCACGTGTCAGCTCCGCATTGACACAGGTGTCACTCATCCAACGGTCGAGATGGGCCTATGATATGTTGACATGTGGACGGGCCCAAAAGTGGCCCATAAAGTTTAAATGGGACGGCCCAACTAAAGGCCCACAAGATTTAGCAGACCATAATGGGCCAGCCCAGCTAAAGGCCCACAAGATTTTGCAGACCATAATGGGCTGGCCCAGCTAAAGGCCCACAAGATTTAGCGGGCCACAATGGGCCAACCCACCTAAAGGCCCACAAGATTTTGCAGACTCATACGTCCATTTTGCATCATGCTTTTATATTGATATTTATTGCATTATGGGTTGTTATTACACATTATGTCACAACACATATGCCTATTCTCTCTTATTTTACAAGGTTTACATAAAGAGGGAGAATGCCGGCAGCTGGAATTCTGGGCTGGAAAAGGAGCAAATATTAGAGACCTATTCTGCGCAACTCCAAAAGTCCTGAAACTCCACAGAAGTCATTTTTGGAAATAATAAAAAATACTGAGAGAAAAAAATACCAGAGGGGGCCCACACCCTGGCCACGAGGGTGGGGGGCGCGCCCCCTGCCTCGTGGCCCCCCTGGCAGGCCTCTGGTGCCCATCTTCTAGTATATGAAGTCTTTCGTCCGAGGAAAAATCATAAGCAAGCTTTCGGGAAGAAACTCCGCCGCCACGAGGCGAAACCTTGGCGGAACCAATCTAGGGCTCCGGCAGAGCTGTTCTGCCGGGGAAACTTCCCTCCGGGAGGGGGAAATCATCACCATCATCATCACCAACGATCCTCTCATCGGGAGGGGGTCAATCTCCATCAACATCTTCACCAGCACCATCTCCTCTAAAACCCTAGTTCATCTCTTGTATCTAATCTTTGTCCCAAAGTCTCAGATTGGTACCTGTGGGTTGCTAGTAGTGTTGATTACTCCTTGTAGTTGATGCTAGTTGGTTTATTTGGTGGAAGATTATATGTTTAGATCCATTATGCATATTAATACCCCTTTGTTATGAACATGAATATGCTCTGTGAGTAGTTACGTTTGTTCCTGAAGACATGGGAGAAGTCTTGCTATTAGTAGTCATGTGAATTTGGTATTCGTTCGATATTTTGATGAGATGTATGTTGTCTCTCCTCTAGTGGTGTTATGTGAACGTCGACTACATGACACTTCACCATTGTTTGGGCCTAGAGGAAGGCATTGGGAAGTAATAAGTAGATGATGGGCTGCTAGAGTGACAGAAGCTTAAACCCTAGTTTATGCGTTGCTTCGTAAGGGGTTGATTTGGATCCATATGTTTCATGCTATGGTTAGGTTTACCTTAATACTTCTTTTGTAGTTGCAGATGCTTGCAATAGGGGTTAATCATAAGTGGGATGCTTGTCCAAGTAAGGACAGCACCCAAGCACCGGTCCACCCACATATCAAATATCAAAGTACCGAACGCGAATCATATGAACGTGATGAAAACTAGCTTGACGATAATTCCCATGTGTCCTCGGGAGTGCTTTTCTCTATATAAGAGTTTGTCCAGGCTTGTCCTTTGCTACAAAAAGGATTGGGCCATCTTGCTGCACTTTATTTTTACTTGTTACTTGTTACCCGTTACAAATTACCTTATCACAGAACTATCTGTTACCTATAATTTCAGTGCTTGCAGAGAATACCTTGTTGAAAACCGCTTGTCATTTCCTTCTGCTCCTCGTTGGGTTCGACACTCTTGCTTATCGAAAGGACTACGATAGATCCCCTATACTTGTGGGTCATCAAGACTCTTTTCTGGCGCCGTTGCCGGGGAGTGAAGCACCTTTGGTAGGTGTAATTTGGTAAGGAAAAATGTATATAGCATGCTGAAATTTACTGTCACTTGTTACTATGGAAAGTAATCCTTTGAGGGGCTTGTTCGGGGTATCTTCACCCCGACCAGTAGAGCAAATAGTTTCTCCTCAACCTACTGAACCTGTTGAAAATGTTTACTTTGAAATTCCTTCGGGTATGATAGAGAAGCTGCTAGCTAATCCTTTTGCAGGAGATGGAACATTGCATCCCGATTTACACTTAATCTATGTGGATGAAGTTTGTGGATTATTTAAGCTTGCAGGTATGCCCGATGATGTTATCAAGAAGAAGGTCTTCCCTTTATCTTTGAAGGGAGATGCATTGACATGGTATAGGCTATGTGATGATATGGGATCATGGGACTACAAACGATTGAAATTGGAATTTCATCAGAAGTTTTATCCTATGCATCTTGTTCATCGTGATCGTAATTATATATATAATTTCTGGCCTCGCGAAGGAGAAAGCATCGCTCAAGCTTGGGGGAGGCTTAAGTCAATGTTATATTCATGCCCCAATCATGAGCTCTCAAAAGAAATGATTATTCAAAAAATTTATACTCGGCTTTCTGACAACAATCGCTCCATGCTCGATACTTCTTGTAGTGGTTCTTTTATGATGAAGACTATTGAATTCAGATGGGATTTATTGGAAATAATTAAACGCAACTCTGAAGATTGGGATCTCGACGAAGGTAAGGAGTCAGGTATAACACCTAAGTTTTATTGTGTTAAATCTTTTATGGATACCGATGTTTTCCATAAATTTAGCATTAAATATGGACTTGACTCTGAGATAGTAGCTTCTTTCTATGAATCATTTCCTACTCATGTTTATCTCCCTAAGGATAAGTGGTTTAAATATCACCCTCCCATAGAAGTAAAAGTAGTTGAACCTATTAAAGTGGAAGAAAAGACTATCACTTATAATGATCCTATTGTTCCTACTGCTTATGTTGAGAAACCACCTTTTCCTGTTAGGATAAAGGATCAGGTTAAAGCTTCAACTGTGGTTTGTAAAAGTAATACTAGAACTTATACACCTCCTGAGCAAGTTAAAGTTGAACCTAATATTACTATTGTTAAAGATCTCTTGGCGGATAATATTGATGGGCATGTTATTTACTTTTGTGATGAGACTGCTAGAATTGCTAAACCTGGTGCTAAAGATAAACATAGATCTGTGGTAGGCATGCCTATTATTTCTGTTAAAATAGGAGATCATTGTTATCACGGCTTATGTGATATGGGTGCTAGTGCTAGTGCAATACCTCATTCTTTATATGAAGAAATTATGCATGATATTGCACCTGCTGAGATAGAAGATATCGATGTTACCATTAAGCTTGCCAATAGAGATACTATTTCACCGATTGGGATTGTTAGAGATGTTGAAGTCTTGTGTGGGGAGGTTAAATATCCTGCTGATTTTCTTGTTCTTGGTTCCCCACAAGATAGCTTTTGTCCCATTATATTTGGTAGACCCTTCTTGAACACTGTTAATGCTAGGATAGACTGCGAAAAGGATGTTGTTACTATTGGTTTGGGTGATATGTCTCATGAGTTTAATTTTGCTAAATTTAGTAGACAACACTGTGATGAGGAATTGCCTAGTAAAGATGAAATTATTGGTCTTGCTTCTATTGCCATGCCTCCGAATGATCCTTTAGAACAATATTTGCTCGACCATGAGAATGATATGTTTATGAATGAAAGAAGGGAAATAGATGAAGTATTCTTTAAACAGGGACCTATTCTGAAACACAACTTGCCTGTTGAAATCCTAGGGGATCCTCCTCCACCCAAGGGTGATCCCGTGTTTGAGCTTAAACCGTTACCTGATACTCTCAAATATGCTTATCTTGATGAAAAGAAGATATATCATGTTATTATTAGTGCTAACCTTTCAAAACATGAGGAAGAGAAATTATTGAAAACTTTGAAGAAGCACCGTGCTGCTATTGGATATACTCTTGATGATCTTGAGGGCATTAGTCCCACTCTATGTCAACAAAAAATAAATTTGGAGAAAGATGCCAAACCAGTTATTGATCACCAACGACGACTGAATCCTAAGATGAAAGAAGTGGTAAGAAAGGAAATATTAAAGCTCCTTGAGGCAGGTATAATTTATCCCGTTGCTGATAGTCAGTGGGTAAGTCCTGTCCATTGTGTCCCTAAGAAGGGAGGTATTACTGTCGTTCCTAACGATAAAGATGAATTGATTCCGCAAAGAATTATTATAGGTTATAGGATGGTAATTGATTTCCGTTAATTAAATAAAGCTACTAAAAAGATCATTACCCCTTGCCTTTTATTGATCAAATGCTAGAAAGATTATCCAAACACACACATTTTAACTTTCTAGATGGTTATTCTGGTTTCTCTCAAATACCTGTGTCAGCTGATGATCAAGCAAAGACCACTTTTACTTGCCCTTTCGGTACTTTTGCTTATAGACGTATGCCTTTTTGTTTATGTAATGCACCTGATACCTTTCAAAGATGCATGATGGTTATATTCTCTGATTTTTGTGAAAATATTTGTGAGGTTTTCATGGATGATTTCTCCGTTTATGGATCCTCTTTTGATGATTGCTTGAGCAACCTTGATCGAGTTTTGCAGAGATGTGAAGAAACTAATCTTGTCTTGAATTGGGAGAAATGCCACTTTATGGTTAATGAAGGCATTGTCTTGGGGCATAAAATTTCTGAAAGAGGTATTGAAGTTGATGCTATTGAAAAGATGTCGTGTCCTAAGGACATCAAAGGTATAAGAAGTTTCCTTGGTCATGCCAGTTTTTACAGGAGGTTCATTAAGGACTTCTCAAAAATTTCTCGGCCTCTGACTAATCTATTACAAAAAGATATACCATTTGTCTTTGATGATGATTGTGTAGAAGCATTTGAAATACTTAAGAAAGCTTTGATTTCTGCACCTATTGTTCAGCCACCTGATTGGAATTTGCCTTTTTAAATTATGTGTGATGCTAGTGACTATGCTGTAGGTGCTGTTCTAGGGCAAAGAGTTGATAAGAAATTAAATGTTATTCAATATGCTAGTAAAACTCTAGACAATGTCCAGAGAAATTATGCTACTACTGAAAAAGAATTCTTAGCAGTTGTATTTGCCTGTGATAAGTTCAGACCTTATATTGTTGATTCTAAAGTAACTATTCACACTGATCATGCTGCTATTAAATATCTTATGGAAAAGAAAGATGCTAAACCTAGACTTATTAGATGGGTGCTCTTGCTACAAGAATTTGATTTGCATATTATTGATAGAAAGGGAGCTGAGAACCCCATTGCAGACAACTTGTCTAGGTTAGAGAATGTTCTTGATGATAGCTTTCCTGATGAAAAATTAGCTGTCAAAAATGCTTCTCATACTGCTCCATGGTATGCTGATTATGCTAATTACATTGTTGCTAAATTTATACCACCTAGTTTCACATACCAGCAAAAGAAAAAAGTTTTTCTATGATTTGAGACATTACTTTTGGGATGACCCACATCTTTATAAAGAAGGAGTAGATGGTGTTATTAGACGTTGTATACCTGAGCATGAACAGGAACAGATCCTACGCAAGTGTCACTCCGAGGCTTATGGAGGACACCACGCTGGAGATAGAACTGCACATAAGGTATTGCAATCCGGTTTTTATTGGCCTACTCTCTTCAAGGATGCTCGTAAGTTTGTCTTATCTTGTGATGAATGTCAAAGAATTGGTAATATTAGTAGACGTCAAGAGATGCCTATGAATTATTCACTTGTTATTGAACCATTTGATGTTTGGGGCTTCGATTATATGGGACCTTTTCCTTCCTCTAATGGGTATACACATATTTTAGTTGTTGTTGATTACGTTACTAAGTGGGTAGAAGCTATTCCAACTAGTAGTGCTGATCATAACACCTCTATTAAGATGCTTAAAGAAGTTATTTTTCTGAGGATTGGAGTCCCTAGATATTTAATGACTGATGGTGGTTCACATTTTATTCATGGCGCTTTTCGTAAAATGCTTGCCAAGTATGATGTTAATCATAGAATTGCATCTCCATATCACCCACAGTCTAGTGGTCAAGTAGAATTGAGCAACAGAGAGCTCAAATTAATTTTGCAAAAGACTGTTAATAGATCTAGAAAGAATTGGTCCAAGAAACTTGATGATGCATTATGGGCCTATAGAACTGCATATAAAAATCCTATGGGTATGTCTCCATATAAAATGGTTTATGGAAAAGCATGTCACTTACCTCTCGAACTAGAACATAAGGCATATTGGGCCATTAAGTAGCTCAATTATGATTTCAAACTTGCCGGTGAGAAGAGGCTATTTGACATTAGCTCACTTGATGAATGGAGAACCCAAGCCTATGAAAATGCCAAATTGTTTAAAGAAAAAGTTAAAAGATGGCATGACAAAAGGATACAAAAGCGTGAGTTTAATGTAGGTGATTATGTGTTGCTATTCAACTCTCATTTAAGATTTTTTGCAAGAAAACTTCTCTCTAAATGGGAAGGTCCTTACGTTATCGAGGAGGTCTATCGTTCCGGAGCTATAAAAATCAACAACTTCGAAGGCACAAATCTGAAGGTGGTGAATGGTCAAAGAATCAAACATTATATCTCAGGTAATCCCATAAATGTTGAAACCAATATTATTGAAACCGTAACCCCGGAGGAATACATAAGAGACACTTTCCAGAACGTTTCAGACTCCGAAAAGGAATAGGTATGTGGTACGGTAAGTAAACCGACTCCAAAACAGCTCTAATGGCAATTTTTCTCCATTTTGGAATATTTAAGAAAATAGGAAAATAAGAAGTAGCCCGGGAAGGACACGAGGCTTGCACGAGGGTGGGAGGCGCGCCCTACCCCCCTGGGCGCGCCCCCTGCCTCGTGGGCACCTCGTGCGCTCTCCGGACTCCGTTTTCTTACACAATACTTCTTTTGGTCGGTAAAAAATCATTATATAATCTCCCGAAGGTTTTGACCACCGTATCACGCAATTATCCTCTGTTCTTGTTTCGAGCTGTTTTCTGTCAGGGTTGTCAAGGCCAAGCATCATGTCGTCCCCCTCCTCCAACAATGGTGACAACGATGCTTGTCTAATGAAGATAGAGCTAAAGAGGGAAGAACCCATGGAGATCAACAAGGATGAAGGGATCAAGAAGGCCACGGAGGACCAAGTTCCAGCAGCAGAAGACATCCTTCAACTTGATCACAATCTTCTTACCCCAACTGAGATCCAAGCTTTCAAGATGATTGAGTTAGCTCGTATACAAAACAAGTATCTCACACGTGAAAATATTTTGTTGAAGGAGCATATCATCGCACTCAAAGGCATTATCCGCAAATTGGAGGACCTCCTACGCTCGATGTGCGACTATCCATCATCACCTCCATCTCCTTCACCAGCAAAAGAGATATAATCACATGGGTATGGGCACTCCCCTTGGTATCTTTACCGTTTTTCTTAGTTCTACCCTTTTGGTAATATCTTGATCTAGTAGAATAAAGTTTCAGTATGATTTAGTTTTGAGTTTTGCTTCTTGATCCCTCTATGTAATCGAGTCCATGAGTTATATAATAAAGATTAGTGTTGAGTCAAGGGCTTGATTATCTTGCTATGATCTTGAGGGAATAAAAGAAAAAGAAAGAATAAAAAGAAACAAAGAGATCATATTGACCTTATGGAGAGTAATGACTTCACATATAAAGAGTATGATGATTAAAAGTTGTTGAGAGTTGACAAGCATAGTTTTGGTCATCGTTGCAATTAATAGGAAGTAATAAAGAAAGAGAGGTTCCACATATAAATATACTATCTTGGACATCTTTTATGATTGTGAGCACTCATTAAAATATGACATGCTAAAAGAGTTGATGTTGGACAAGGAAGACAACGTAATGGGTTATGTTTTCTTACATCTGAAATAAAGTATATTGTCATGGATCATCCAACCTATTGAGCTTGCCTTTCTCCCTCATGCTAGCCAAATTCTTTGCACCAAGTAGAGATACTACTTGTGCTTCCAAATACCCTTAAACCCAGTTTTTCCATGAGAGTCCACCATATCTACCGATGGATTAAGTAAGATCCTTCAAGTAAGTTGTCATCGGTGCAAGCAGTAAAAATTGATCTCTAAATATGTATGATTTATTAGTGTGGAGAAAATAAGCTTTATACGATCTTGTGATGTGGAAGAAATAAAAGCGACAGACTGCATAATAAAGGTCCACATCACAAGTGGCAATATAAAGTGACGTTCTTTTGCATTAAGATTTCGTGCATCCAACCATGAAAGCGCATGACAACCTCTGCTTCCCTCTGCGAAGGGCCTATCTTTTACTTTTATCTTCTACCCTTATGCAAGATTCATGGTGATCTTCACCTTTCCTTTTACATTTTATCCTTTTGCAAGCACATTGTGTTGGAAAGATCCTGATATATATATCCAATTGGATGTAAGTTAGCATGAGTTATTATTGTTGACATTACCCTTGAGGTAAAAGGTTGGGAGGCGAAACTATAAGCCCCTATCTTTTTCTGTGTCCGATTAAAACTCCATAACCACAAGTATTGCGTGAGTTTTAGCAATTGTGAAAGACTAAATGATAGTTGAGTATGTGGACTTGCTGAAAAGCTCTTATATGGACTCTTTCCGATGTTATGATAAATTGCAATTGCTTCAATGACTGAGATTATAGTTTGTTGGTTCTCAATGAAGTTTCTGATTCATACTTGACATTGTGGATAGATTGTTACTTTAGCATAAGAAATAATATGACAATATCTATGTATGTTGCTGTTATAAGAATGATCATGATGCCCTCATGTCCGTATTTTATTTTATTGACACCTCTATCTCTAAACATGTGGACATATTTATCGTTATCGGCTTCCGCTTGAGGACAAGCGAGGTCTAAGCTTGGGGGAGTTGATACGTCCATTTTGCATCATGCTTTTATATTGATATTTATTGCATTATGGGCTGTTATTACACATTATCTCACAATACTTATGCCTATTCTCTCTTATTTTACAAGGTTTACATAAAGAGGGAGAATGCCGGCAGCTGGAATTCTGGGCTGGAAAAGGAGCAAATATTAGAGACCTATTCTGCGCAACTCCAAAAGTACTGAAACTCCACGGAAGTCATTTTTAGAAATAATAAAAAATACTGAGTGAAGAAAATACCAGAGGGGGCCCACACCCTGGCCACGAGGGTGGGGGGCACGCCCTACCCCCCTGGGCGCGCCCCCCTGCCTCGTGGACCCCCTGGCAGGCCTCCGGTGCCCATCTTCTGCTATATGAAGTCTTTCGTCCGAGAAAAAATCATAAGCAAGCTTTTGGGAAGAAACTCCGCCGCCACGCGGCGGAACCTTGACGGAACCAATCTAGGGCTCCGGCAGAGCTGTTCTGCCGGGGAAACTTCCCTCCGGGAGGGGGAAATCATCACCATCGTCATCACCAACGATTCTCTCATCGGGAGGGGGTCAATCTCCATCAACATCTTCACCCGCACCATCTCCTCTAAAACCCTAGTTCATCTCTTGTATCTAATCTTTGTCCCAAAGTCTCAGATTGGTACCTGTGGGTTGCTAGTAGTGTGGATTACTCCTTGTAGTTGATGCTAGTTGGTTTATTTGGTGGAAGATTATATGTTGAGATCCATTATGCATATTAATACCCCTCTGATTATGAACATGAATATGCTTTGTGAGTAGTTACGTTTGTTCCTAAGGACATGGGAGAAGTCTTGCTATTAGTAGTCATGTGAATTTGGTATTCGTTCGATATTTTGATGAGATGTATGTTGTCTCTCCTCTAGTGGTGTTATGTGAATGTCGACTACATGACACTTCAGCATTGTTTGGGCCTAGAGGAAGGCATTGGGAAGTAATAAGTAGATGATGGGTTGCTAGAGTGACAGAAGCTTAAACCCTAATTTATGCGTTGCTTCGTAAGGGGCTGATTTGGATCCATATGTTTCATGCTATGGTTAGGTTTACCTTAATACTTCTTTTGTAGTTGCGGATGCTTGCAATAGGGGTTAATCATAAGTGGGATGCTTGTCCAAGTAAGGACAGCACCCAAGCACCGGTCCACCCACATATCAAATTATCAAAGTACCGAACGCGAATCATATGAACGTGATGAAAACTAGCTTGACGATAATTCCCATGTGTCCTCGGGAGCGCTTTTCTCTATATAAGAGTTTGTCCAGGCTTGTCCTTTGCTACAAAAAGGATTGGGCCATCTTGCTGCACTTTATTTTTACTTGTTACTTGTTACCCGTTACAAATTACCTTATCACAAAACTATCTGTTACCTATAATTTCAGTGCTTGCAGAGAATACCTTGCTGAAAACCGCTTGTCATTTCCTTCTGCTCCTCGTTGGGTTCGACACTCTTACTTATCAAAAGGACTACGATAAATCCCCTATACTTGTGGGTCATCACATACCATATTGGGCCGGCCCAGCTAAAGGCCCAACATTCTCAGTTAAGGCCCGTATGGCTAGTGTCAAATCTGGCCCGTTAACAGTCTGCTAAGTATATGGGCCGAATTACGGCCCGGTGTATTTCCGGCTTGTTAAAGGTCCTGCTTCATTTGGGCCCATTTACAGGCCATTGAAACTTTCGGCCCATAAACGATCGTGAAGGATTTGGGTCATATTCAGCCATGTCTGACATTCGGCCTGTTAGAGGCCCACTATAAATTTGGGTCACTTTCGGCCTATTGTGATTTTTGGCCTGTTAACGTCGGACGAAATCCATGGGCCATATGTGGCCCAACGTCACATCGGGCCCATTAACGGCCCATATAAAAATGACGATAATCTAGCCCGACCGAACTTCCGGCCTGTTAAAGGCCCGTGTATTAGGTCGGCGTATTTACGGCCCGTCCGAATTTCGGCATGTGAAAGATCTGCATCGTAAATGGGCCACCATTTCGGCCTGCTAAGACCAGTGGGTTATTTGGCACAATCAGGGCCCAATCTCACTTTCAGTCTTTTAAAGGCCCATGTTTTTTATGGGCTCGAGATATTTACACCTGTAAATGGCCTATTGTTACTAAGGGCCCAAATTATGTTTAGGCCTGTTAAAGGCCCACTATGGGCACAGGCCTACCAGAAAAATATGAAATCTTATGCTGATTTAGGCCCAGATATTTTTAGTGGGCTACATGCAAATTTCGGCCCATAATCGTTTTCAGCCCAATTGGAATGGGCCCGATGAATGTTGGCATGTTGGGCTCCTACGGAGCTTTCGGCCGAATACATTACTAAGATAAACCTACACTATACAAAAATAGCGTCGTAATTATTGCAGCCTTTGGCAGCATCATAAATGTTGTATCACAACAAAATAAATTCCAACCATACAACAAAAGGCCTGTTGGCATAAAGTTTACAGTCCTTGCAGATAAAAGCACCATCAGATGTATAGAAGCACAGATCATTTGACCTGAGTGCTAATGTTTCAGGCTGTAGAATCTGATGGAGTAGCACGATCTTCACCTTTTTCCGCCATTGCTCTTGAACAACGAAGCGAATGTCTGATAGTCTGGTTTCAAAACCATTCATATCTTGACGACATTTGTCAACCACTATTCTTGTTTCCAAAATGACGTCCATTAGGGATTGGACTTGTGTCTGGAGCACAGATATATCACTCTGTCTAGTAGGAAGATTTTGTTCAGTAGGCGATTTGGACGAGGTTACCTTGACAACCAACCCATAATTACGCAGGAAGGTGCTTTTTGCACTGTTAGTGGAGAGATACTGACGCACTTCATCAAGAGGTGACATTGTGCCTGTGGTAGCCTCGTCACCTTCAGGTGGTTGTGGCTGTTCAATCATTTGTTCCATAGCTTCCTGAAAGTTTGAACTTGTAGATTAGTGTACCAGATAACTTACTAATGAGACAAAAACAAACAAAGTAGGTTACACGTTTATACATAACTTATTTTGGTGAACTACTGTAATACATTAGCATGTATTGTAGTGCCAACTACATAATAAAATCACTTTCGGAACATATGTCCATGTAGCATGCCTACTGTATTATCTATTTCCTCACATTCGTTGACATCTAAGGATAAAGAGACATGGTTTAAATTAGGATGAACATAGTATGACATCATTCATATCATGGGCAAACAGATATACAACAAACAGGCTATTTTATCATTGTGTGCGCACGTGAATATAACAACTAGATTACAGATCAAGACCAAAAGAATATCCTTCATCTCTTTTAAACCATGTAAGGTGAAATGATACGTTAAGAAAACTGTGTATAAAAGTGAACAGAGTAACCGACATTGGCTGCAAACCAAGTAGTTAAATGAACACATCACAGTACCAAATCAATTCAAAGGCAGGAGGAGTAAGGACTTACAACAGCGGCTTGAACTGGTGTGCTCATGCCCTTCATCTTGCTGGTGTGGCAATCCTTGAAGATTTGCACTACATTCGGTTCAGGTTCTTTTTGGTCCGCACAGGCTTTCCTCTGTATTTGGAACAAGTCAATATAGATACGATAATATGGCACAGAAAAAAGAAGGAAGTAGCAGCTATTTACAAGAGCCTCGCAGTGTGCAATATAGCTACAAGATCCTGTTGTTTGTTGGAATTTCACTTTAGAACGGTTGGTCTTGTTCTTCAAACAGTTAGCCTAGAAGAAGATACACTTGTAAGGCACATACATAAATACAAGTTCAATATGTTGTCTGATCAAACACATATAGCCTACCTGATACTTTGGATCAGACCAGTGTTTAACGAGGGTTGTCCAGTCTTCATCTGTAATATATTCCACTGGAGATGTTTGGGCGATTTCATTGTTAGCCTTGCCTTCAAAGTGAGATTTTCTAAGGTGGTACCGATACTGTCGCAGAGCAGACTGAAAAACATGAGTGCATGCTTGTTTAGTTGCATCATCTTTCGGATCCAACTTGAACCTCATCTGTTGAAAAAAGAATGTGAGTCTTATTAGGAGGAAGCTAGAAAGTATGGGACAAAGCAAGACAATATTACTAATTGCGATGAATAACATTACTTACAGATAAATGGTCAAGGAAGGTGTTAAACTGGTATTGTCTTTCTCATTCCTGTACTGGATCCATGTTGGGAGGATAAGTGCATGACACCTAACGGCAATGGCTGCCTCTGATACTAACTTGGCTGACTCTGTAGCATCACGTGGCCTTTTTAAACCTGCCTCAAAATGGATCTCCATTATTCCTCCTTTAGATTTTGTTAATCTGTCAAGCATTATCCCTGATGTCTGTTTCCGCTTGCATCGTAGTGCTAGTTCAACAACGAATATGGAAAGTGTTAGTGTACATCAAACTGTGAGAGTACATATAAAGGAGCATGCAACTGCAACTTGACTCGGTCAGGTACCGTCTTGGTGTTGATGCTCATGAGGTTCATCTGATCTTGCCAAGTCCTATTGTGTCAGCAGCGCTTCGGAAGTAGTGTTAGGTGTGAAGGCAGCTTGGGAACTGGCCAGTTCCGGAGCAAACGAACGATAACTCATTCAGATGCTGGTACAGTTGAAGCGGATGCTGCAGCTGGTGGAGTAGGTGATACTGTGTTTGTAGATTTAGCCGGTGGACTTGGACCTTCTACTGCACTATAAGTACCAGCAGAATCTGGACGGCAGATCCTTTTCCGTTTCACCCGACGAGTAACACCACTCCCTACTATATTATTTTCCTTGCTCTTTTTTGACTTTGCCATGTCAAGCCGTAACCACAACACAAAAGAATAAAATCGCTCTTCAGAACTCATTGATGCATGATACAGACAAGCAATACTTTGATGTAAGACAACCGTATGAGGATGGATTATGTAAGAAAAACAGGACGACATGACATATTCACAGCTACGATGTGTAAACTAACCAGAAGGATTTTCAAGAAAATAGAAGTAATGCAAGCTAGACACCATATGAAAGATGCAACCAATATTACTCTGCCAAGTTAAAAGTGTCTTGTCATAAGTGGCAATTCGAAATATTAGAAGAAGTACAACATAGAAATCAATGCAAGATGCAACCACTATCAAACTGCCATGTTAAAAGTGTCCAATCATGAGTGATTGATGCGGGATACACAACAGCAGTAGTTTGATGTAAGAACATGGTATGATAGATAGATGCAGTGTATTCTAGACACAGAACGCCATGTCATATGCACATGTATAACGTATGAACTCAGCAGGTGCAATTTAATCAAAATAGAAGAAATACAGGCTAGACAACATATGCAACATGAAACCAATTATCACACTGTCAACTTAGAGCAAGCACCTGCGATGGTGGAGTACGGGAGATGAACTCATCATGTAGACTTGGGACTTCAACTTCATTAGCAGTAGCAGTGGCAAATCTAGAGAGTCTTTGTTTGCGTCGGTGCGGAGGACCACCAACATCCCCTAACTTACTCTTTTCCTTCCTATTTTCTGATATTGCCTTATGAAGTCAAAACCACAAGAAGATGAATAAAATTAGCTGTGCATAACTGGTTGATGCATGATACAGACGAACACTACTTTGATGTAAGGCAAGCGCAGGATAGGAGGATGGAATATATACAAAAAAGACAGCGTTTCATATTCACACGTACGATAGGAGGATGTAATATGTATGAAAAAACAGTAAGCGGAAGGCATTTCAACAAAATTAGAAGAGATGAAAGCTAGGCACCATATGAATATGCAACCAATATCACTCTATCAGGTAAAAAGTGTCTCGTCGTAAGTGCCATTTCAAGAAATTAGAAGCAGTACAAGCTAGAAGACAATGCAAGATGCAACCTACATCACAGTCCCAAGTTAAATGTGTCTTATGGGTAAGTGATCGTTGCAGGTATAAGTTGTAAGCTACGCAGGTGCAATTCAACATAATCAGAAGCAATACAAACTAGACATCATACGGAAAACGCAACCACATATAACAGTTCCAAGTTAGAGCAAGCACCTGTGATGGTGGAGTAGGGGAGATGTGCTCATCATGTACACGTATGTTCTAGAAACAGGAAGACTTGTCATATTCACAGGCATTATGTGTAAAGTAAGCAGATGCAATTCAACAAAGTTAGAAGCAATACAAGCTAGAAATCACATGCAACATGCAACCACATATAATAGTGCCAAGTTAGAGCAAGCACCTGTGATGATGGAGTAGGGGAGATGTGCTCATCATGTACACATATGTTCTAGAAACAGGAACACGTGTCATATTCACAGGCATTATGTGTAAAGTAAGCAGATGCAATTCAACAAAGTCAGAAGCAATACAAGCTAGACATCGTACGCAACATGCAACCACATATAATAGTGCCAAGTTAGAGCAAGCACCTGTGATGGTGGAGTAGGGGAGATGTGCTCATCATCTACACAGCTACGTTGACTGTCTAGCCTTGCGTTGTCTTGCGAATCTTGTTGGGAGGATGGTGGAGTAGAATCTGTAGAGAACCTCCGTTTCAGTTGCTCGGAAGGACCACCATCATCCAATGCCTTGCCAATTTCCTTCAGCTTTATTGATTTTGCATTGTGAGGTCAAACCGACAAGAAAAAGGAATATAATTCGCTCTTCAGAACTCATTCTTGCATGATACTGACGAACACTACTCTGATGAAAGGCAAAGTCATGATACGAGGATGGAATATGTACGAAAAAATGGACGGCTTGACATATTCACACCTATGATGTGGTAACTAAGCAGAAGGCACTTCAACAAATTAGAAGCACTGCAAACTAGACACCATATGAAAGGTGCAATCAATATCACCCTGCCAAGTTAAAATTGTCTCGTCATAGGTGGCGTTCATCAAACAAGAAGCAATACATGCTAGAAATCATATTCAAGACGCAAATCAATATCACACTGCCAACTTAAAGGTGTTCCATCATAAGTGACTGATGCAGGATACACAAGAAGAGTAGTTTCATGTAAGAACATGGTGTGATAGACAGATATAGTATGTACTAAAAACAGGAAAGCGTGTCATATTCACACGTATCATGTGTAAGCTAAGCAGATGCAATTTACACTAATTAGGAGCAATACAAGCTAGACACCATATGCAACATGCAACCAGATATCACATTGCCAAGTTAGAGCAAGCACCTTGGATGGTGGAGTAGGGGAGCGGAGACTTGGACCTTGTAATGCACTATCAGTATAAGGAGAATCAGCACAGATGCTCCGTTTACGTTGCTGCAGAGGACCACCATCATCGCCTTCCTTACTCTTTTCCTTCCTCTTTCTTGATTTTGCCTTATCAAGTCAAACCCACAAGAAAAAGGAATAAAATTTGCTCTTCAGAACTCACTGATGCATGATACTGACGAACACTACTTTCATGTAAGGCAATCGCATGATAGGAGGATGGAATATGTATGAAAAACAGGACGGCGTGACATATTGACATGTCTGATATATAAAGTGTAAACTAAGCACAATGTGCTTGAACTTGTTAGAATCAATGCAAGCTAGAAACCATATGAAAGATGAAACCAATATCACTCTGCCAAATTAAAAGGGTGCCCTAACAAATGTATTTGACCAAATTAGAAGCAATACATGGCAACAGGCTAGAAATAATATGCAATATGCAACGAATAAAGGTGACTCATCATAAGTGATTGATGTAGGATACAGAAGAGAGGTAGTTTCATGTAAGAAAAAGGTTAACACATAGATGTAGTGTGTACCAAAAATAGGAAGGCATGTCATATTCACAGGTATAATGTGTAAACTAAGCAGATGCAATTTACCCTAATTAGAAGCATTACAAGCTAGACACCGTATGCAACATGCAACCACATATCACACTGCGAAGTTAGAGCAAGCAACTGTGATGGTTGTGTGGGGGAATTGCGGTCATAAA
Organism: Triticum aestivum; assembly: GCF_018294505.1. Lineage (NCBI taxonomy): Eukaryota > Viridiplantae > Streptophyta > Magnoliopsida > Poales > Poaceae > Triticum > Triticum aestivum. The sequence goes on from NC_057805.1 coordinate 394,180,726, forward strand.
CTAGAGAGCTATGTTGACTATCTTCATTTAGCCTTGCTGTTTCTTGGGAATCATGTGGGGAGGATGACACTGCACTCTTTAAACGAGTATGGCGTCTCACAGTAACCCACTCGGGTGACTGTCTCATCATAAGTGATTGACGAGGGATACAAAAGAGCATTAGTTTGATGTACGAACATGGTTAATAGACATATGTAGTATGTATCAAAAACAGGAAGGCATGTCATTATCAAAGGTATAATGTGTAAAGTAAGCAGATGCAATTTAACCAAATTGGAAGCAATACAAGCTAGACACCATATGCAACATGCAACCACATTTGACAGCGCGAAGTTAAAGCAAGCACCTGGGATGGTTGTGTGTGGCAATTGAGATCATCAACTGCAGAGCTACGTTTACTGTCTCCAACTGCTGACACTGCACCCTTTCGAGCGCTGAAATGCTTAGTGCTTATCTTTGAATTACACTAGAGCCACTTCTGTCTTTTCTTTTCAGCATTCATCAACACCGCGTCAGAGTCTGAAATACCCATGCATAAAAAAACAATAGTGTGAGTATGGGTGAAGTGTGTGCGCAATTAGTATAGTGTAAAGGTCGCAGATAGCAGGTCGGTGAGAAATAAATGACGGGAGACATATGATAGCTCTACAACATGCATGGCACACTAAATTACTACAGGATTCTATGAAAATAACATTCGACTGAAAACAAATAGGTCAGTCCATTTTTTTCTGCACCGTCCGATGTACAAAGAACGGGCAGATCCCCTTCATCTACCTCTAGCCGGTCAGTGTTGACGATCTTTCTCGAAACGGCAGCGACCACCGGCCCAGTCCCCTGCCTGCGCCCTCCCCTCGACCTCACCGCACCGCCGTGCTTGGCACCGCCCCCCGGCCATCCATTCAAGCCCCGCCGACCTCCAAATCGGGCGCAAGCAGCTCCTGCGCCCCACACCCCTATGATAGACACCGATGTGCCGCTTCCCCGGCAAACATGCGGACTAGGTGCTCTACGTGCCTAAGCGGGTGCTGCTTCTTTTAATTACAGTTTGAGTGACCCTGAATTGAAATCCAGGCGGGCTACTGACCTCTAGCAAAGGTGAAATAGTAAAGGGAGGAAACCTTGTGCATTTAGTATCACGAAGAAGATGCAGTCAGAAGCGCTCAACTAGTTTCTTTCGTGGGATGAATACGGTGTGAGCAGAGACGTAAGGTTTGCACGAATAAGGGAAGAGGAGTACCTCGTTCTGCTGGCAATGCTGTGTCCTCCTTCTGTTTTTCCAACGATCTTCTTGTGGTTCGCTGGAAACGAGAAGTTGTGGAGGACGGTGCAGCCTTGGACGAACCCATGGCCAAGTTATTAAGTGTGGTGCGATGTCCGTCTGTCGGCGGCGGGGAACCAGATCCGAGGCGCGAATGACGACGTAGCGGGAACAGCTCCGGTGCGGTGGATGGCTGCGACAGTGGAGCGACAGCAGTGAGGCGCAGGACGGCGTTGTCGGAGTGGTTCTGGTACGGCGCACGTCGGCGTCGGCATCGTGGAGGCAGCTCAACCTCGGCTTCAGCTGCTAAGTCCGTGAGGGCGTTGCGGTTGCGTTGGACGACGATGTCGGGGTACCGGCTCCGGCGTGATGAAGGAGGGCGGCGGTGGATTGGGCGCTATGGGGTGGAGGATGGAGGAGGCTGGGGTTTCGGGCTGGTGGAGAGGGCGTTTTGGCGCCCACGGAGTATGAATGGGGAAACGGAGGGAGGTGTGGAACTAAGGGGGAACAATGTTTCAGTTTGGGACGCGCTTGTTTGAAATTTGGGGAAAGTTACAAACTTTGCCCCCATCTAAAATTTCGGACATATTGCGGGTTGGGGGTAGGACAGTAATCTCAGGTGTCCCAAATGTGGGCGGGATAGATTTCGGCCGAGCGCATGGGTGTTTAGGCGCCCATGGCGTATGAATGCTTCTCGGAGGCGGTTGAGACTGGCGTCTTGGTGAAGTTACAAACCTACCCCGGTTTAGACCTTTGGACATCGGGCCGATAGGCTACACGGGCCAGAGTCAGGACAGTAATTTCCTACCACCAAACATTAGTCTCGCGCGGTTTCGGGTGACCAGAGGCCTATTTGGCGCTTCGTTCAATATTTGGGAGCAGAAGCATTAACGTTTTCGGTTCTCTTGAATTGAACTTTCAGGATTTGTCAAACTTCACAACTCTTTACTCTTGAAAATACTAAAGCTACGATTATTTTGGAATGGAGGGGGTACATTTGAATATACATTGTACACGAGTATATATTAAAAAATACGCAACTTACCTCAGTTCATGCATGGTTCCAGATATAATCTCCTTGGTTGCAAAAAAAAAGTTAGACATGCGTATGAATATATATAGCATGTTCAAACCCACAACAAAGATTGATACCCCCCTTTTACATCTAATTTACAAATGCCATTATCTCGGGTTCAAATAGATTAATGCACTTCCTATGAATTCGAATCTTCGAAACCCCCTTTATGTTGAATTCGACATGTATTCTATTTCATAGCTAGCAATTTGGAATGTATCCATGCAAGTGACAAATGTATAAAGTGCTTTACACTAACATGGAGTGCACTAATTAATGTTTATATATGGATTGCAAAAGCATCCATTGCCTGTATTTCAAACCGCTCTCACTCTATGGATCGATAATATGAAATAAACACATGCACATGCTAGAATTCAATAGAGTATGGGTGTCTGATAGACCGATTTTCGTCCATACGAAATTTGCAAAATTCATCATCTCATCGAAAAATAATAATGCCATTTATATTTTAATTTAATGCGTAGAACCGCCTTTTACACGTAGATGCACTATGCCTCGGCCCGTTCTCACAAACGCGCTATATATCTCTCTATCTACCGCATAAGTGCACACACATTATATGCATCGGCATTTCTCTTTCACACATGCTCACAATCTCTCTCGGGGTGTCGGGGAGTCTCACGCACATGCTCTCTCTGTATCTCTCTCTCTCTTTCTCACTACCATGTACCACTCTTTTTGCTAATCTTAGTTGGAAAACACTATTTCTCTCACATGCATATATACACACGCATGGTCTCTACTAGCCCTCTATACGCACATATATGTGCCTACGTGTCTCCCGCACGCACATTATCTTTAGGCCTCTCTCGCACACATTGCCCCCCCCCCAAACACACCTCTCTCTTAGTAGTAGGCAGATATGATTCCATCATATCATTCGGTAGGATATCCCTGACTGTTAGGCTGGATGGTAATACGAGGCAAAGTTTTACCCTAGTTCGGACCCTTGCAGTTGAGGAAAAAGCCTACTCCTGGTACTGTATATTAGTGATAGGGGTGTGTACAAAGTACACGTGAATACCAGGCATTGTGCGTGTGTGTATACTATCGATGAACTAGCCCCCAAGCTTCTATAACATACTGGGGGCCTAGGGTTACAAATCATATATAGTCGGCTTATCACCAGTGGGGATAGAGTCCTCCGCGACTCTGGTAGCTAGCTTCGTGTTGTACGCCGAGTCCTCCACATGGGTCTTCGTATAACGCGTCTCGATCCAACCTATGTGGCACAGGATGGAACCGACCCATGAGTCCTCATGTTGACCCACCACAACTAGAAATGATGTGCCCACCACACACACGCAATCGGCCACTAAGAAAATAAGCATATACAATAGTACAATGTTATACATGAAAGTTAATTGCATGGTGCATCCAAAAATATTTGTTCTGCATTGTGAATGTTTATATATTCTCCTAAAATATTAGTCACGGGAAAGAGAAACGAAGGGCATATCTCTCCTTGTCTCCACCGGACATCCCCTTTTTCTACACCACTTTCACGTACGCACACAAACTATCTCTCGGCCCTCTAAAAGTATGCATGCCCACAACACATTCACGCGTGACGGTCACTGTATTTCAAGCTAAAGCACTATACGGTCACTGGACTTCAGAATATGCTCACCACGGTTACCGTATACATTCTCGTTGTGATGATACGGTATCTAGCTCACGATATGTCTTCGTATTTTCTTGATGACACTGACGGACTTTGCATTTGATGCGTGCTCCATATTTTGTTGACGACACTTACGGCCATTGTATTTGAAGCGAAAGCATGATATGGTCACTGGACTTCAGAATAAGCTCATCACGGTCACGACATACATTTTGTCGTGCTAACCAACATGTGGTTGGATGGTTAGGAGGACAGTGGTTTCTCGAGCCCACCAGGGTTAAAGTCCCAGTGCTCGTATTTATCCTGGGTTAATTTCAGTATTTTCCGGCGATGTGTGTTCAGTGGGAGGAGACATTCCACTCGACTACGAGGCACCTACGGTGACTTCGTAAAATCTCAAGATCATATGCTGGCTCACTCTCCCGAAGGTGCTCATAGGGGTAGGGTCTGCGTGTGTGCACTTATAGCGGTGAGTGCTTGCGCGTATATATGAGCCCTTGCGTCTGTAGCGTGTTAAAAAAAATACATGTCATGATTATACGGTCACTGGCTCACTCGTACAACTCCGTATTTTGTTGATGACACAATCAATTGACCAGTCAAACGGTCCACGTGGCGCAACTAGTGTTGCACCATTGGGGCGCGTAACCATGGGGCCCACCTGTCAGCTCGTATATGAAAGAAAGAAATGGTAGTTTGAGTCTGTACTGTGTTAATAAAATACATTTTAGGGTGATCATACGGTCACTGGCTCACCATACAACTCCGTAATTTGTTGATGACACGATCAATTGACCAGTCAAACGGTCCACATTCAGCAGCGCACATTACCATAGGGCCCACCCGTCAGCGCGTATATGAAGGATAGAAATGGT
>NC_057805.1:394185947-394386157 GCF_018294505.1 Triticum aestivum
TGGGCGGCGAGGGCCGACGGTTCGGCCGGTGGTGGCTGGCGGCTCAGGGGGGTGGAGTTTGATGATAAACTGCAGGCCCTTGATTTCGTATCCAACGGCTGGAAAATCTAATGACCAGAGATGAAAAAGTCAGTCGACTGACGTGTAGCCTCACCCCGCACATACACATGCACGCACGCATGCAGGCGTGCAACACTGACACGTACACATAACGAACACACGCACGCATGCAGGTGTGCAACACTGACACGTACACATGCACTCACGAACACACGAACGTACGCACACATGCATGCAACACTGAAACATACCCTTGCACGCACGCAACACTCGCACGCCTGCATGCACACAGCACACGACGCAAGACACATGCTCAACCTATACGTGCATGCACCCTTTGTTGAGGACATGGATTGTTACGGGTATTAATCAATCTTATCTGTGATAAGCAGAACATTGATGTTTGCAGCGTTCTTTATGAATCACAACGTATCAAACGGGCTATCAACATAGTAGGCTTATCTACATGAAAAGGATGACGTCACACTCAATGAACAATCATCAGTTTATGAAATGCCCGCTTCTGACCGCCCTGGCCCACCAAAGGTTCCTCTGCTGTGCGCTGCCTGCGTTGGGTCACTGACATGCAGGCCATGTACCCAAAGAGCCCACATGTCAGTGGAAGAATGGCGCGGTGTCCTATGTGAGAGTTGAGGGCGCCACTCGCTGCACGCCCGGCTGAACACGCCTCCTTGCCGCATTCAAACGCCTCCATGAAACCCGCCCGTGTGGAAGCCGAGAAACCCACTCTGGACACACATCTATTCATGACTGGGCTGGCATTAAACGCAACACCGGCCGAGCTCCTCCCGTCCGCCGTCTATTTAATCTCCTATTTAAACGAGGCCAAACGCCGGCCAAGAATCGCACACCTCCGCCGCTCCCCTATCTCCTCCTTCACCATTTTGTCCACTCTTACAATGGCTTACGAAGAGTAGTTATTCCGCACAAGCCATTTGTCTAGGTTTGTATCTCTCACACACACCCACGTAGGTGGGGGACGTGCACGAAGAGAAGAGGTGCACGCACGGCGCACGTACTCCCGTCTCTTTCCCAACCACACTCGCGCGGGTACACGGTGGAGCTCATTTCTGTACGAAAAGGCAGCCCACGTGGTAATTTGACCGTGTACTGGTTGTCCACTTGGTGGAGGGAGGATCGTCTAGCACGGGTGAACAAATAAATTACGACTTGACGCGTTATGTTAAAAAAGAGGCAAACCATGTGGGGCCTACCTTAGAGTCAAGGCTCTATACACTGGAGTACTTTTGATGTGTCCCGTCAACTCGCAGAACGAGGAGAAGCTTGCTTAGTACGCCGTCTCCCCCGCCCACGGGCGCGGTGGCTCCCAGGATGAGGTGAAGGTTGCTTACTAGTAGTAGTAATGTACGCCTTACACCCGCTCCCTCACCCACGCGCGCGGTGGCTCGCAGGACGAGGAGAAAATTTTACTACTCCCTCCGTTTACTCCTCGTCCCTACTACCTTGGTTAGAGAGATTATCATATTGTTTGGAATATATATGTCCTCTAGTACTCCCTCCATTTACTTATACAAGGCCACTATAAAAAAATACATTTTGCATCTATACAAGGCCACAAATAGTAATCGAGACAAAATTTACTACTCCCTCCTTTCCAGTGTATGGCTCAATTTCAAAATCTCTCCAACCAAGGTAGACGATGATTGGTCGAATTAATTTCGTACTCCTAGTTTGCACAAGTAATTAGTACGCTCGTTTTTCTCAAAAAGTTATGTTTACCGAGGCATTAATTAGAACGAATGCATGAATGACCACTAAATTTCCATGAACTTCTACATGCATTGGTGAGTTTTCTCTTGACACTGCTTGCATCGGGTGATCTAACGCACCTCGAAATCCAACATGTGATGGTACTACTACTAGTAGTAGAATTGAGACTTATAAAACAGAAAAACGAATGTTTTTTAGATGAGCCCTATAAACCCTAGTGGGTACGTACTCCGTAAAATTAGATTTTCCCAAAACTAAGTCGCTCAACCTTTATTTGCTTGTTTCCCTTCCTGCCACCTTGCCTCGAACAGACTATGCCAAACTCCCCTACCTGCCGCGCGGGAAAAGACCCGCCCTCGCCTTTTTTTAGTCCGGGTTTGTATCGATGGATCGTGAAGTAGCAAAAACCCAAGCCGTGTCTTGTACTCCTCCGTCGACGCTCGCTTTCATGAATTCTGTACTTCATGTTGCCGACATGTGGGACATATAGCAACCGGGTCGACGTGTCAAGCACCAAATAACAGTGCAGAACAGCAGGGGGGACGCACCCTAGTCGTACCGCCCCAGTAGTAGTAGTAATGAGCAATGAGACGTCAAATCACAATGCCGCACCTTCCCAGATGGACGAAGCAACCATTATTTCACACTTCGGTTCGCCATCATCTCAAACCACGTAGTATTGCTTCTGCCTCAAGAGGGACACACGCATCGCCTTGGTACATCATGACACGTGGGACCGCATGACAGGCCATGCTCCCCCGCCGATCGCTCGGTAAAATCACCTCATTTTTACTACTATACTTCCTCCGTATCGGTTTACATGGCATGCACATCGTTCTAGGTTGAGAATTTAACTGGCTATATATGTGATGAACAGTATATGTTTAGAAACTACATCCGCTTAATAATCCAATGGTATACTTTTTGTGACATAGTAACTCATATTTAGTTAGTCAAATGGATGACCTAGAACTACGTGCACACCCTATAAACCGAGACGCCTAAAAAAACGAGACGGAGAGGGTAGTTCAGTACATATCTTTTTAGATCAATATAGTCGGGATTCACCAAGGAGCAAACCCAAGTGGTAGGCTGCACCTATCGTGTTGGCGTAGCGACTCAAGCAGGGTCAGTCCGCACACGAAATGGCGACACACTTAACATGACCCCTTTGGCCGACATGTGGCTCATCCATCGTCTTGTTCCACGTGCGATGCATGAAATTACAGTTCGGAGCAGCGGTTGGAATTGGAGGCACCCCGGCCGTAGCGCCGCAGTAGTAGAAAATGAGCGATGAGGGGTCAAATCACAAAGCCCCACCTTTCTCGCATTAAGCTGGACGGACGAAGTAACCATCATTTCACTCTAGGGCGCAAGAGCATAAAGAAAAGAGAAAACCAATGATGCGTGCGACAGCTACCTACGGCACCCTAGTGTAGGGGTCTCCACTATAGATCATTTTTTTGAAAGCGCCTCCACTACAAATCGGCTTCTCCCTCGTCCTCTTGAAGAAAACCGATGATGCGTGCGGCGGTAGGGTTTGTAGGAGTACTACTATGGCGTGCGGGGCCACGTCGTAGTAAACGAGAGAGGGATTGAGTTCGAGTCGATGCCTTAAATATGTGTGGGCCGCTTGGTTTTAGGGGAACGAGGAAGCATTTTGGGTTCGGGGACCAGTGGAGATATAGTACGTACAAAAAATTGTGGACGTAGGTTCGACCAAAAGGCAATGATGCATGGGCCCTGCATTTTGATATACCCGGGGCCGCGTGAAATTTGCTACTCTACTCAAAACTAGTAAGGTACACATGCATTGAACGCATGAGATTTCGAAACCAAATTATGAATAAATACACACTATAGCATGTAAAGCTTTGAGTCATATATGCATGATGTAGATGTTCGTTCAGTTCTTATAGTTCATCTCATTCAAAATCAATTAGTTTTATAAAAATGTTAAGATTCATGGGGTTGTGCATTGTAAAGCATAAAGTAAAAAACAAATAATGGCAATTCATTAAAAAAATCAATTATGATACGGAAGATTCTAGAACAAAGGAGAAGTGCTTGTGTTTTGAGGTTTGTGCATTATGCTTAAGTTCAACCATGGAGTCTTCTAAATTGTACATGTGGCAGATCTGGTGGAATGTTGATGATATCCAACGGCCAGTAGTGCTCGGATTTGCCATCTCTGCACTGTCGGATTAGCTTCATCCAACAACCATCTTTCAAGTTATTCGCACACTATATAGTTCTTGTGTCATAGTTGCATGTCTTGGAAAAAAGGTACTAGTGGGTTGTACCAGCTATTTAGGAATAGAAGATGTATACATGGAAGTTGTAGGGAAAGAGATGACATGGAGTATCTCAATTCCTATGAGTAGGGATTGGAAAAGAGATGTCATTTGGTTCACATCATAGGAACTTTTCTATTGAATCTAGAGATGACATGTATCTCAATTCCTATGAGGAGGGATTAGAAAAGAGATGTAATTTGGTTCATATCATAGGAACTTTTCTATTGAATATACGCTAATGTTTATTTTCCTTTGAAATTATGGGAGTATAGGAATCCATTCATATGAACCAAGTGGCTCTAAAGCTATAGAAATGATATCATGTTTATTTCCTTTGAAATGTGGAGTATATGAATCTATTCCTATGAACCAATTGGCTCTAAAGGAAAAAATCCTATAAAAATCATATCATATAGAGTTCCTATGATATTCCTCCACACCAAAGGATGGTTGAAATTGCTGCAGGTGATACGATGGTCTTTCTTTGTAGACTCCTCCCCCATCTTTATAGTTACCTCTCGAAGATGAATGAAATGATATATACAGGGTATTCTACATGTGCAATTTGGTACACGAAAACTCGGTAAAAGTTTGCGAGGTTCGAATTTTCAATAAAGCTATATGCACTGCATTTTGGAACGGAGGGAGCATACGGCAGTTGCTAACACTCACGTGGAAGATTTGTGTGTAGGAGGAGTGGCTGTTCTGTTAAATGACATGGCAAAACTGACACTGTCGGATGCCGATCTAACGGTTCTTACGGCGTTCGTCAGGAAAAGGCTTGTGGCGAACGTTTGTCGGATAATGATTTACGGACACATGCATTGCATTGATACGTGCCCCCTCTCTCTCACGCACACGCACCCTCCCGAGTCCTCTCGCACCCACCGTCTATCTGCAGGTAGACGTCACACACATATGTGCTCTTCACACCCTACCCTCAGAACTTCTAAAAAACAAAAGACGTCGCGCACATTTTATTTTAGCTCACACGTCACACACTTATACTATTACTCTTGTGGCGAACGTTCTTTGGGCATAGTATATTGTACTCTCACGAAGAGAAGCGGTGCACGCACGCACTAGTTCTCTCACACCCACTCGCGGGTACACGTAGGAGCGCATTTTTTTGAAGCTGGTACAACAAAATCACTCCACTATATATATAAGCAGGAGCCTTAGCGCTTGCTTTACTAGGGTTCCTCTCGTTCACTCTCTCATGCTCTCCAGATCTAAGCAAGACATAGGTGGCCACACTCTCTCTCAGCTCACGGCTGGTCACAAATCCGGCCGGACAACCTCGACCGGGGCAGGGGTGTAGGTGCATCGTTCACGCTGTCGTCGGCGGCGAGGGAGGAGACCAACGGCTGCCCGCGCGTCCCGATCGGCGGCCGTGCCGTTCTCTCCGAGAGAGCGCCGGCTCCGGAGGGCCTCCGACCCCTTCTTCCTCCCTGCGGTATTGTGGCCAAGATGCGGCCTCCCGACGCCGTCTTTGCCACATGCCGACGACCCTCAGGTATATATTCCTTCGAAACCTGCCTTGCTCTACTGCCCCAGCTCCCCACTTGGCTTCGTGTGGATCTTTTTCTACTTCCGTCCGCTGTTCCAAAGCCACCTAGACTTTTACTATTATTAGAGGTAAAGCTAGTTCATACAGTCGACTCTAAGAGTTGGTTCAAACAGGGAAGAAAGTGGGAAAGCTGTAGCATGAATCTAGGACTTGGTTCTAAGAGGAAACGGGGGAAAGTAGTAGATACTGGCTACCCAACCGGTCTCTTGGTTGAAAAGACGAAGAAAGCATGGTGGATGGCGAAGGGTGGGGGGAAGTGGACCTATCTCTTGGTTGAAAAAGGAAAGAAAGTGACGGGTGTTGGGGGACAACGCAAATGAGAATGAGCAGGTCTAGATTTCCTGTGCTCACATAGGAAAATGTCGCCGAGGAGATAAAAAATGGGACAAATGCAGACATGCTGCCTGAGTGTTTGCCGCTCTCGGCAACCACATCTGCCTCACCACTTTATGCCCCTGCTGTCCCTACGCCCATATCGCTACCGTTAATGTAAAATCACATGAAGCATTAAGCAATGCCACCTAATGTCACTATAAGTAATGGTCTAGTGCCGTCGATAAATTGAAGCAATGCCACCACCATTTTATGAAGTGCTTCCGTCTTGCTTTATTTCCCATGAATTGTGTTTTTGCAGTTACACTTAAATCTCACACCGCTAACATTGCTTCATCCCAGTGGAACTGCACAAATTTGATTGCACATTTACTGACCATGTGCTACTCTCATGACAGTAATACTAATGCTATTGTTCTGCATGTTAATCTAGTGGCAGTGTTGATGTGATGTGATGCTACTTACTTAAGGACACTTTCATACTGTCAATCTAGTGCCAATTATAACACAATAGATGCTGCTGTTAATCATACGCCACTGCAAATATCTGTCACTGTTTAAATAACCGTATTTCGTATTTGCGCAAACAGGGATGTCTGTCTCCATATCGTTTCGGGATGTCTGTCTCCGTATCGTTTCTATCCGCGCAATCAAAAGCACACACCTCAGTTTTAGTAGAACTGCGCAAAATGAGATGGCTATCCCTCGTTGCCGTCGTCTAACCACCCGTCTTCCAGGTATTCCTACATTGGTAGTTACTAGGTAGAATGACCAACGCAATATAAAAGAAGTTGATTCGTACGTTTTACTTCCTGATTGCAGTGTAGGGACGAGCGAAAACAACTGCATCCTAGTCCGGAATGCACTTTCTACCAGTTCATCCATGGACCGAGGACTAGCTGGCACGGCTGCACGGCGGTTTTTTGGACAGGTGCACGGACAAGAGGCATTGTGGTCTGCTTATTTCTGCAAATAGCGGTGCTTAAATTTAGTGGAATGCACAAGAATTTCAGCTGGTCAGTACACTACATGGTTCAGTTCAGCATTCCAGCTGAGAACACAATTATAATTGGTTATTCTGGAATGAGAGAACCTAACCCTGGATGGTGGCAACAAGAAAAAACCAGAGTGAACTCCAGGAAATTTAAGCCTGCCGGGAGGCCCTTTGCTCAGAGAAGCCTTGCTTGTTTTTTCCTGATTTGTAAACCTTCTCACAACTTTGTCTTTTGCTGTGAACTAGTATATGTTTGTTATGTTCTACGAATCATTGAGATGTATAAAATTGCTTAACTTATGCTTTTCGAGTTTTTTATCAAGCCGAGTTTAATGTGAGTGTTCCACATGAACGCTGGACTAGCGTGTGAACGTTTGGAATTTACATTGTGGCCCCAGTTAACTGCATGAACCACTGTAACAAGATACATAGTTGCTTATATGCCAAATAGCAGATTGTTGATTGCTAGCTGGTCGATAGCCTAGTGTTGAAGCGAGCTGAGCCAATGTGCCGTGTTTTACACAACTGCTTACAAGTGGGGTAGCACCAACAGTGTTTACAAGTACTTATGTATACGTCAGCGCACAGTTCTCGAACGAGTACTCTATTTCTTCAAAACACACACTGCTCGTATGATAAACCATGACAACTTATGTCTTACCATGCCATATTCATGAAAAAACTAGTGAGGACGCGTCTGTTTCAGCAACAATTACGATGGTTCTCACATGATTCACGGGCACACAAAAGTAGCAGCAGTTCCCATAGACGGATTCAAACAGAGTACTAGCCCCAGAGGGCTCGATAACAGGCAAGGTTCGGATAATTAGACACAATCCAAAATACTATTAAACACTACCTGGGGCAACTATTTCATGCCTCGATCTAAGTTGGGCTGGACACAAGACGGACCTTGCCATGAACATCATCGAGGACGTCCGGCAGTAGCTCAATCCTGTGAACCTTCATGAAGACAACCTTGTGGCCTCGCCACTCATAAACTTGTTTGTGGAGGCATGCCACGTCATCTTCCTGCGTAAGCTTGACAAGAACAGTATGCCTCACAAACGAAGGAGTAGCTTTGAACTTCTTGTGCTTCAGTACACCCTGGACAACACGCCTGACAACAGTGAGGCTGGAATACAACTCTTCATTGGTATAAGCGCAAATGGCTTCCAGGATCCAACAGCCTAAAAACTCTGTTTTCCCAGTGCGTATATTCAGGTCATCCGCCTCATAGCGAGTGACATGTACAACCACACAATCCTTGGCTGCATCAGGGCTCTAATTGAAACAGAAACAAATTCTGAATTACTTTCCAGTATAAGAAACACAAGTTATTTAAACCACTATGTATAGCATGGCATCGAAGCTAATAAAATTTTGCATTATTCATCACCACATACTTAGATGAAAAACCACAATCGAGATCGGCAAAGAAGAAAATCACCTTGGGCAGCTCAGCGGGGGGGGGGGCATGTTGGGGAACGTAGTATTTTCAAAAAAAATTCCTACGCACACGCAAGATCATGGTGATGCATAGCAACGGGAGGGGAGAGTGTTGTCCACGTACCCTCGTAGACCGACAGCGGAAGCGTTATCACAACGCGGTTGATGTAGTCGTACGTCTTCACGATCCGACCGATCAAGTACCGAACGCACGGCACCTCCGAAGTTCTACACACATTCAGCTCGATGACGTCCCTCGAACTCCGATCCAGCCGAGTGTTGAGGGAGAGTTTCGTCAGCACGACGGCATGGTGACGATGATGATGTTCCACCGACGCAGGGCTTCGCCTAAGCTCCGCGACGGTATTATCGAGGTGTAATCTGGTGGAGGGGGGCACCGCACACGGCTAAAATATCGTATATCAAGTGTGTTTAGAGGTGCCCCCCTGCCCCCGTATATAAAGGAGCAAGGGGGAGGCCGGCTGCCTATGGGCGCGCCAAGGAGAGGGGGGGAGTCCTCCTCCTAGTAGGAGTAGGACTCCCCTTTCCTAGTCCTACTAGGAAAAGAAGGGGGGAAGGAAAGAGAGGGAGAGGGAGAGGGAAAGGGGGCTGCGCCCCCCTCTCCTAGTCCAACTAGGACTCCTCCTGGGAGGGGGCGCACCACCTCCTGGTTGCTGCCCTCTCTCTCCCCTCAAGGCCCACTAAGGCCCAATACTTCCCCCGGGGGGTTCCGGTAACCCTCCGGCACTCCGGTTTAATCCGAAACTTCTCCGGAACATTTCCGGTGTCCGAATATAGTCGTCCAATATATCAATCTTTACGTCTCGACCATTTCGAGACTCCTCATCATGTCCGTGATCACATCCGGGACTCCGAACAACCTTCGGTACATCAATACATATAAACTCATAATAAAACTGTCATCGTAACTTTAAGCGTGCGGACCCTTTGGGTTCGAGAACTATGTAGACATGACCGAGACACCTCTCTGGTCAATAACCAATAGCGGGACCTGGATGCCCATATTGGCTCCCACATATTCTACGAAGATCTTTATCGGTCAGACCGCATAACAACATACGTTGTTCCCTTTGTCATCGGTATGTTACTTGCCCGAGATTCGATCGTCGGTATCTCGATACCTAGTTCAATCTCGTTACCGGCAAGTCTCTTTACTCGTTTCGTAATACATCATCCCGCAACTAACTCATTAGTCACAATGCTTGCAAGGCTTATAGTGATGTGCATTACCGAGTGGGCCCAGAGATACCTCTCCGACAATCGGAGTGACAAATCCTAGTCTCGAAATACGCCAACCCAACAAGTACCTTTGGAGACACCTGTAGAGCACCTTTATAATCACCCAGTTACGTTGTGACGTTTGGTAGCACACAAAGTGTTCCTCCGGTAAACGGGAGTTGCATAATCTCATAGTCATAGGAACATGTATAAGTCATGAAGAAAGCAATAGCAACATACTAAACGATCGGGTGCTAAGCTAACGTAATGGGTCATGTCAATCACGTCATTCTCCTAATGAGGTGATCCCGTTAATCAAATGACAACTCATGTCTATGGCTAGGAAACATAACCATCTTTGATTAACGAGCTAGTTAAGCAGAGGCATACTAGTGACACTCTGTTTGTCTATGTATTCACACATGTATTATGTTTCCGGTTAATACAATTCTAGCATGAATAATAAACATTTATCATGATATAAGGAAATATATAATACTTTATTATTGCCTCTAGGGCATATTTCCTTCAGTCTCCCACTTGCACTAGAGTCAATAATCTAGATTACATAGTAATGATTCTTACACCCATGGAGTCTTGGTGCTGATCATGTTTTGCTCGTGGAAGAGGCTTAGTTAACGGATCTGCTACATTCAGATCCGTATGTATCTTGCAAATTTCTATCTCTCCCACCTGGACTAAATCCCGGATGGAATTGAAGCGTCTTCTGATGTGCTTGGTTCTCTTGTGAAATCTGGATTTCTTTGCTAAGGCAATTGCACCAGTATTATCACAAAAGATTTTCATTGGTCCCGATGTACTAGGTATGACACCTAGATCGGATATGAACTCCTTCATCCAGACTCCTTCATTCGCTGCTTCCGAAGCAGCTATGTATTCCGCTTCACACGTAGATCCCGCCACGACACTTTGCTTGGAACTGCACCAACTAACAGCTCCACCGTTCAATGTAAATACGTATCCGGTTTGCGATTTCGAATCGTCCGGATCAGTGTCAAAGCTTGCATCAACGTAACCCCTTACGATGAGCTCTTTGTCACCTCCATATACGAGAAACATATCCTTAGTCCTTTTCAGGTATTTCAGGATGTTCTTGACCGCTGTCCAGTGATCCACTCCTGGATTACTTTGGTACCTCCCTGCTAAACTTATAGCTAGGGACACATCAGGTCTGGTACACAGCATTGCATACATGATAGAGCCTATGGCTGAAGCATAGGGAACATCTTTCATTTTCTCTCTATCTTCTGCAGTGGTCGGGCATTGAGTCTTACTCAATCTCACACCTTGTAGTACAGGCAAGAACCCTTTCTTTGCTTGATCCATTTTGAACTTCTTCAAAACTTTGTCAAGGTATGTGCTTTGTGAAAGTCCAATTAAGCGTTTTGATCTATCTCTATAGATCTTAATGCCTAATATATATGCAGCTTCACCGAGGTCTTTCATTGAAAAACTCTTATTCAAGTATCCCTTTATGCTATCCAGAAATTCTATATCATTTCCAATCAGTAATATGTCATCCACATATAATATTAGAAATGCTATTGAGCTCCCACTCACTTTCTTGTAAATACAGGCTTCTCCAAAAGTCTGTATAAAACCAAATGCTTTGATCACACTATCAAAGCGTTTATTCCAACTCCGAGAGGCTTGCACCAGTCCATAAATGGATCGCTGGAGCTTGCACACTTTGTTAGCTCCCTTTGGATCGACAAAACCTTCCGGTTGCATCATATACAACTCTTCTTCCAGAAATCCATTCAGGAACGCAGTTTTGACATCCATTTGCCAAATTTCATAATCATAAAATGCGGCAATTGCTAACATGATTCGGACAGACTTAAGCATCGCTACGGGTGAGAAGGTCTCATCGTAGTCAATTCCTTGAACTTGTCGAAAACCTTTCGCAACAAGTCGAGCTTTATAGACAGTAACATTACCATCAGCGTCAGTCTTCTTCTTAAAGATCCATTTATTTTCAATGGCTTGCCGACCATCGGGCAAGTCAACCAAAGTCCATACTTTGTTCTCATACATGGATCCCATCTCGGATTTCATGGCTTCAAGCCATTTTGCGGAATCTGGGCTCACCATCGCTTCTTCATAGTTCGTAGGTTCGCCATGGTCTAGTAACATGACCTCCAGAACAGGATTACCGTACCACTCTGGTGCGGATCTTGATCTAGTTGACCTACGAAGTTCAGTAATAACTTGATCTGAAGTTTCATGATCATTATCATTAACTTCCTCACTACTTGGTGTAGATGTCGCGGAAACTGATCTCTGCGATGATCTACTTTCCAATAAGGGAGCAGGTACGGTTACCTCATCAAGTTCTACTTTCCTCCCACTCACATCTTTTGAGAGAAACTCCTTCTCTAGAAAGGATCCATTTCTAGCAACAAATATCTTGCCTTCGGATCTGTGATAGAAGGTGTACCCAACGGTCTCCTTTGGGTATCCTATGAAGACACATTTCTCCGATTTAGGCTCGAGCTTATCAGGTTGAAGTTTCTTCACATAAGCATCGCAACCCCAAACTTTAAGATACGACAACTTTGGTTTCTTGCCAAACCATAGTTCAAAAGGCGTCGTCTCAACGGATTTCGATGGTGTCCTATTTAGAGTGAATGCAGCTGTCTCTAAAGCATAACCCCAAAATGATAGCGGTAACTCAGTAAGAGACATCATAGTTCGCACCATATCTAATAAAGTACGATTACGACGTTCAGACACACCATTACGCTGTGGTGTTCCGGGTGGCGTGAGTTGCGAAACTATTCCGCATTGTTTCAAATGTAGACCAAACTCGTAACTCAAATATTCCCCTCCACGATCAGATCGTAGGAATTTTATTTTCTTGTTACGATGATTTTCAACTTCACTCTGAAATTCTTTGAACTTTTCAAATGTTTCAGACTTATGTTTCATTAAGTAGATATACCCATATCTGCTCAAATCATCTGTGAAGGTGAGAAAATAACGATATCCGCCACGAGCTTCAATATTCATCGGGCCACATACATCTGTATGTATGATTCCCAACAAATCTGTTGCTCTCTCCATAGTTCCGGAGAACGGTGTTTTTGTCATCTTGCCCATAAGGCACGGTTCGCAAGTACCAAGTGATTCAAAATCAAGTGATTCCAAAATTCCATCAGTATGGAGTTTCTTCATGCGCTTTACACCGATATGACCCAAACGGCAGTGCCACAAATAAGTTGCACTGTCATTATTAACTCTGCATCTTTTGGCTTCAACATTATGAATATGTGTATCACTACTATCGAGATTCATTAAAAATAGACCACTCTTCAAGGGTGCATGACCATAAAAGATATTATTCATATAAATAGAACAACCATTATTCTCTGATTTAAATGAATAACCGTCTCGCATTAAACAAGATCCAGATATAATGTTCATGCTCAACGCTGGCACCAAATAACAATTATTTAGGTCTAAAACTAATCCCGAAGGTAGATGTAGAGGTAGCGTGCCGACGGCGATCACATCGACTTTGGAACCATTTCCCACGCGCATCGTCACCTCGTCCTTAGCCAAACTTCGCTTAATCCGTAGCCCCTGTTTCGAGTTGCAAATATTAGCAACAGAACCAGTATCAAATACCCAGGTGCTACTGCGAGTATTAGTAAGGTACACATCAATAACATGTATATCACATATACCTTTGTTAACCTTGCCATCCTTCTTATCCGCCAAATACTTGGGGCAGTTCCGCTTCCAGTGGCCAGTCTGCTTACAGTAGAAGCACTCAGTTTCAGGCTTAGGTCCAGACTTGGGTTTCTTCTCCTGAACAGCAACTTGCTTGCTATTCTTCTTGAAGTTCCCTTTCTTCTTCCCTTTGCCCTTTTTCTTGAAACTAGTGGTTTTACTGACCATCAACACTTGATGCTCCTTTTTGATTTCTACCTCCGCTGCCTTTAGCATTGCGAAGAGCTCGGGAATCGTCTTATTCATCCCTTGCATGTTATAGTTCATCACGAAGCTCTTGTAGCTTGGTGGCAGTGATTGAAGAATTCTGTCAATGACGCAATCATCCGGAAGTTGAACTCCCAGTTGAATTAAGTGATTATTATACCCAGACATTCTGAGTATATGCTCACTGACAGAACTATTCTCTTCCATCTTGCAGCTATAGAACTTATTGGAGACTTCATATCTCTCAATCCGGGCATTTGCTTGAAATATTAACTTCAACTCCTGGAACATCTCATATGCTCCATGACGTTCAAAACGTCGTTGAAGTCCCGGTTCTAAGCCGTAAAGCATGGCACACTGAACTATTGAGTAGTCATCAGCTTTGCTTTGCCAGACGTTCATAACTTCTGGCGTAGCTCTTGCAGGAGGCCTGGCACCTAGCGGTGCTTCCAGGACGTAATTCTTCTGTGCAGCAATGAGGATAATCCTCAAGTTACGGACCCAGTCCGTGTAATTGCTACCATCATCTTTCAACTTAGCTTTCTCAAGGAACGCATTAAAATTCAACGGAACAACAGCACGGGCCATATATCTACAATTAACATAGACAAGCAAGATACTATCAGGTACTAAGTTCATGATAAATTTAAGTTCAATTAATCATATTACTTAAGAACTCCCACTTAGATAGACATCTCTCTAATCATCTAAGTGATTACGTGATCCAAAGCAACTAAACCATGTCCGATTAACACGTGAGATGGAGTAGTTTCAATGGTGAACATCACTATGTTGATCATATCTACTATATGATTCACGCTCGACCTTTCGGTCTCTGTGTTCCGAGGCCATATCTGTACATATGCTAGGCTCGTCAAGTTTAACCTGAGTATTCCGCGTGTGCAACTGTTTTGCACCCGTTGTATTTGAACGTAGAGCCTATCACACCCGATTAACACGTGGTGTCTCAGCACGAAGAACTTTTGCAACGGTGCATACTCAGGGAGAACACTTTTATCTTGAAATTTTAGTGAGAGATCATCTTATAATGCTACCGTCAATCAAAGCAAGATAAGATGCATAAAGGATTAACATCACATGCAATCAATATAAGTGATATGATATGGCCATCATCATCTTGTGCTTGTGATCTCCATCTCCGAAGCACCGTGCTTGTGATCTCCATCTCCGAAGCACCATCATGATCACCATCGTCACCGGCTCGACACCTTGATCTCCATCGTAGTATCGTTGTCGTCTCGCCAACTTATTGCTTTTACGACTATCGCTACCGCTTAGTGATAAAGTAAAACTATTACATGGCGATTGCATCTCATACAATAAAGCGACAACCATATGGCTCCTGCCAGTTGCCGATAACTCGGTTACAAAACATGATCATCTCATACAACACATTATATCACATCATGTCTTGACCATATCACATCACAACATGCCCTGCAAAAACAAGTTAGACGACCTCTACTTTGTTGTTGCATATTTTACGTGGCTGCTACGGGCTTAGCAAGAACCGTTCTTACCTACGCATCAAAACCACAACGATAGTTTGTCAAGTTGGTGCTGTTTTAACCTTCGCAAGGACCGGGCGTAGCCACACTCGGTTCAACTAAAGTGAGAGAGACAGACACCCGCCAGTCACCTTTAAGCAACGAGTGCTCCGAACGGTGAAACCAGTCTCGCGTAAGCGTACGCGTAATGTCGGTCCGGGCCGCTTCATCTCACAATACCGCTGAACCAAAGTATGACATGCTGGTAAGCAGTATGACTTATATCGCCCACAACTCACTTGTGTTCTACTCGTGCATAGCATCAACGCATAAAACCAGGCTCGGATGCCACTGTTGGGGAACGTAGTAATTTCAAAAAAATTCCTACGCACACGCAAGATCATGGTGATGCATAGCAACGAGAGGGGAGAGTGTTGTCCACGTACCCTCGTAGACCGACAGCGGAAGCGTTATCACAACGCGGTTGATGTAGTCGTACGTCTTCACGATCCGACCGATCAAGTACCGAACGCACGGCACCTCCGAAGTTCTACACACGTTCAGCTCGATGACGTCCCTCGAACTCCGATCCAGCCGAGTGTTGAGGGAGAGTTTCGTCAGCACGACGGCGTGGTGACGATGATGATGTTCCACCGACGCAGGGCTTCGCCTAAGCTCCGCGACGGTATTATCGAGGTGTAATCTGGTGGAGGGGGGCACCGCACACGGCTAAAATATCGTATATCAAGTGTGTTTAGAGGTGCCCCCCTGCCCCCGTATATAAAGGAGCAAGGGGGAGGCCGGCTGCCTATGGGCGCGCCAAGGAGAGGGGGGGAGTCCTCCTCCTAGTAGGAGTAGGACTCCCCTTTCCTAGTCCTACTAGGAAAAGAAGGGGGGAAGGAAAGAGAGGGAGAGGGAGAGGGAAAGGGGGCTGCGCCCCCCTCTCCTAGTCCAACTAGGACTCCTCCTGGGAGGGGGCGCACCACCTCCTGGCTGCTGCCCTCTCTCTCCCCTCAAGGCCCACTAAGGCCCAATACTTCCCCGGGGGGTTCCGGTAACCCTCCGGCACTCCGGTTTAATCCGAAACTTCTCCGGAACACTTCCGGTGTCCGAATATAGTCGTCCAATATATCAATCTTTACGTCTCGACCATTTCGAGACTCCTCGTCATGTCCGTGATCACATCCGGGACTCCGAACAACCTTCGGTACATCAATACATATAAACTCATAATAAAACTGTCATCGTAACTTTAAGCGTGCGGACCCTTTGGGTTCGAGAACTATGTAGACATGACCGAGACACCTCTCTGGTCAATAACCAATAGCGGGACCTGGATGCCCATATTGGCTCCCACATATTCTACGAAGATCTTTATCGGTCAGACCGCATAACAACATACGTTGTTCCCTTTGTCATCGGTATGTTACTTGCCCGAGATTCGATCGTCGGTATCTCGATACCTAGTTCAATCTCGTTACCGGCAAGTCTCTTTACTCGTTCCGTAATACATCATCCCGCAACTAACTCATTAGTCACAATGCTTGCAAGGCTTATAGTGATGTGCATTACCGAGTGGGCCCAGAGATACCTCTCCGACAATCGGAGTGACAAATCCTAATCTCGAAATACGCCAACCCAACAAGTACCTTTGGAGACACCTGTAGAGCACCTTTATAATCACCCAGTTACGTTGTGACGTTTGGTAGCACACAAAGTGTTCCTCCGGTAAACGGGAGTTGCATAATCTCATAGTCATAGGAACATGTATAAGTCATGAAGAAAGCAATAGCAACATACTAAACGATCGGGTGCTAAGCTAACGTAATGGGTCATGTCAATCACGTCATTCTCCTAATGAGGTGATCCCGTTAATCAAATGACAACTCATGTCTATGGCTAGGAAACATAACCATCTTTGATTAACGAGCTAGTCAAGCAGAGGCATACTAGTGACACTCTGTTTGTCTATGTATTCACACATGTATTATGTTTCCGGTTAATACAATTCTAGCATGAATAATAAACATTTATCATGATATAAGGAAATATATAATACTTTATTATTGCCTCTAGGGCATATTTCCTTCAGTCTCCCACTTGCACTAGAGTCAATAATCTAGATTACATAGTAATGATTCTTACACCCATGGAGTCTTGGTGCTGATCATGTTTTGCTCGTGGAAGAGGCTTAGTCAACGGATCTGCTACATTCAGATCCGTATGTATCTTGCAAATTTCTATGTCTCCCACCTGGACTAAATCCCGGATGGAATTGAAGCGTCTTCTGATGTGCTTGGTTCTCTTGTGAAATCTGGATTCCTTTGCTAAGGCAATTGCACCAGTATTATCACAAAAGATTTTCATTGGTCCCGATGTACTAGGTATGACACCTAGATCGGATATGAACTCCTTCATCCAGACTCCTTCATTCGCTGCTTCCGAAGCAGCTATGTATTCCGCTTCACACGTAGATCCCGCCACGACACTTTGCTTGGAACTGCACCAACTGACAGCTCCACCGTTCAATGTAAATACGTATCCGGTTTGCGATTTCGAATCGTCCGGATCAGTGTCAAAGCTTGCATCAACGTAACCCCTTACGATGAGCTCTTTGTCACCTCCATATACGAGAAACATATCCTTAGTCCTTTTCAGGTATTTCAGGATGTTCTTGACCGCTGTCCAGTGATCCACTCCTGGATTACTTTGGTACCTCCCTGCTAAACTTATAGCTAGGGACACATCAGGTCTGGTACACAGCATTGCATACATGATAGAGCCTATGGCTGAAGCATAGGGAACATCTTTCATTTTCTCTCTATCTTCTGCAGTGGTCGGGCATTGAGTCTTACTCAATCTCACACCTTGTAGTACAGGCAAGAACCCTTTCTTTGCTTGATCCATTTTGAACTTCTTCAAAACTTTGTCAAGGTATGTGCTTTGTGAAAGTCCAATTAAGCGTCTTGATCTATCTCTATAGATCTTAATGCCTAATATATATGCAGCTTCACCGAGGTCTTTCATTGAAAAACTCTTATTCAAGTATCCCTTTATGCTATCCAGAAATTCTATATCATTTCCAATCAGTAATATGTCATCCACATATAATATCAGAAATGCTATCGAGCTCCCACTCACTTTCTTGTAAATACAGGCTTCTCCAAAAGTCTGTATAAAACCAAATGCTTTGATCACACTATCAAAGCGTTTATTCCAACTCCGAGAGGCTTGCACCAGTCCATAAATGGATCGCTGGAGCTTGCACACTTTGTTAGCTCCCTTTGGATCGACAAAACCTTCCGGTTGCATCATATACAACTCTTCTTCCAGAAATCCATTCAGGAACGCAGTTTTGACATCCATTTGCCAAATTTCATAATCATAAAATGCGGCAATTGCTAACATGATTCGGACAGACTTAAGCATCGCTACGGGTGAGAAGGTCTCATCGTAGTCAATTCCTTGAACTTGTCGAAAACCTTTCGCAACAAGTCGAGCTTTATAGACAGTAACATTACCATCAGCGTCAGTCTTCTTCTTGAAGATCCATTTATTTTCAATGGCTTGCCGACCATCGGGCAAGTCAACCAAAGTCCATACTTTGTTCTCATACATGGATCCCATCTCGGATTTCATGGCTTCAAGCCATTTTGCGGAATCTGGGCTCACCATCGCTTCTTCATAGTTCGTAGGTTCGCCATGGTCTAGTAACATGACCTCCAGAACAGGATTACCGTACCACTCTGGTGCGGATCTTGATCTAGTTGACCTACGAAGTTCAGTAATAACTTGATCTGAAGTTTCATGATCATTATCATTAACTTCCTCACTACTTGGTGTAGGTGTCGCAGAAACTGATCTCTGCGATGATCTACTTTCCAATAAGGGAGCAGGTACAGTTACCTCATCAAGTTCTACTTTCCTCCCACTCACATCTTTCGAGAGAAACTCCTTCTCTAGAAAGGATCCATTTCTAGCAACAAATATCTTGCCTTCGGATCTGTGATAGAAGGTGTACCCAACGGTCTCCTTTGGGTATCCTATGAAGACACATTTCTCCGATTTAGGCTCGAGCTTATCAGGTTGAAGTTTCTTCACATAAGCATCGCAACCCCAAACTTTAAGATACGACAACTTTGGTTTCTTGCCAAACCATAGTTCAAAAGGCGTCGTCTCAACGGATTTCGATGGTGTCCTATTTAGAGTGAATGCAGCTGTCTCTAAAGCATAACCCCAAAATGATAGCGGTAAATCAGTAAGAGACATCATAGTTCGCACCATATCTAATAAAGTACGATTACGACGTTCAGACACACCATTACGCTGTGGTGTTCCGGGTGGCGTGAGTTGCGAAACTATTCCGCATTGTTTCAAATGTAGACCAAACTCGTAACTCAAATATTCCCCTCCACGATCAGATCGTAGGAATTTTATTTTCTTGTTACGATGATTTTCAACTTCACTCTGAAATTCTTTGAACTTTTCAAATGTTTCAGACTTATGTTTCATTAAGTAGATATACCCATATCTGCTCAAATCATCTGTGAAGGTGAGAAAATAACGATATCCGCCACGAGCTTCAATATTCATCGGGCCACATACATCTGTATGTATGATTTCCAACAAATCTGTTGCTCTCTCCATAGTTCCGGAGAACGGTGTTTTGGTCATCTTGCCCATAAGGCACGGTTCGCAAGTACCAAGTGATTCAAAATCAAGTGATTCCAAAATTCCATCAGTATGGAGTTTCTTCATGCGCTTTACACCGATATGACCCAAACGGCAGTGCCACAAATAAGTTGCACTGTCATTATTAACTCTGCATCTTTTGGCTTCAACATTATGAATATGTGTATCACTACTATCGAGATTCATTAAAAATAGACCACTCTTCAAGGGTGCATGACCATAAAAGATATTATTCATATAAATAGAACAACCATTATTCTCTGATTTAAATGAATAACCGTCTCGCATTAAACAAGATCCAGATATAATGTTCATGCTCAACGCTGGCACCAAATAACAATTATTTAGGTCTAAAACTAATCCCGAAGGTAGATGTAGAGGTAGCGTGCCGACGGCGATCACATCGACTTTGGAACCATTTCCCACGCGCATCGTCACCTCGTCCTTAGCCAAACTTCGCTTAATCCGTAGCCCCTGTTTCGAGTTGCAAATATTAGCAACAGAACCAGTATCAAATACCCAGGTGCTACTGCGAGTATTAGTAAGGTACACATCAATAACATGTATATCACATATACCTTTGTTAACCTTGCCATCCTTCTTATCCGCCAAATACTTGGGGCAGTTCCGCTTCCAGTGGCCAGTCTGCTTACAGTAGAAGCACTCAGTTTCAGGCTTAGGTCCAGACTTGGATTTCTTCTCCTGAACAGCAACTTGCTTGCTATTCTTCTTGAAGTTCCCTTTCTTCTTCCCTTTGCCCTTTTTCTTGAAACTAGTGGTTTTACTGACCATCAACACTTGATGCTCCTTTTTGATTTCTACCTCCGCTGCCTTTAGCATTGCGAAGAGCTCGGGAATCGTCTTATCCATCCCTTGCATGTTATAGTTCATCACGAAGCTCTTGTAGCTTGGTGGCAGTGATTGAAGAATTCTGTCAATGACGCAATCATCCGGAAGTTGAACTCCCAGTTGAATTAAGTGATTATTATACCCAGACATTCTGAGTATATGCTCACTGACAGAACTATTCTCTTCCATCTTGCAGCTATAGAACTTATTGGAGACTTCATATCTCTCAATCCGGGCATTTGCTTGAAATATTAACTTCAACTCCTGGAACATCTCATATGCTCCATGACGTTCAAAACGTCGTTGAAGTCCCGGTTCTAAGCCGTAAAGCATGGCACACTGAACTATTGAGTAGTCATCAGCTTTGCTTTGCCAGACGTTCATAACTTCTGGCGTAGCTCTTGCAGGAGGCCTGGCACCTAGCGGTGCTTCCAGGACGTAATTCTTCTGTGCAGCAATGAGGATAATCCTCAAGTTACGGACCCAGTCCGTGTAATTGCTACCATCATCTTTCAACTTAGCTTTCTCAAGGAACGCATTAAAATTCAACGGAACAACAGCACGGGCCATATATCTACAATTAACATAGACAAGCAAGATACTATCAGGTACTAAGTTCATGATAAATTTAAGTTCAATTAATCATATTACTTAAGAACTCCCACTTAGATAGACATCTCTCTAATCATCTAAGTGATTACGTGATCCAAAGCAACTAAACCATGTCCGATTAACACGTGAGATGGAGTAGTTTCAATGGTGAACATCACTATGTTGATCATATCTACTATATGATTCACGCTCGACCTTTCGGTCTCTGTGTTCCGAGGCCATATCTGTACATATGCTAGGCTCGTCAAGTTTAACCTGAGTATTCCGCGTGTGCAACTGTTTTGCACCCGTTGTATTTGAACGTAGAGCCTATCACACCCGATTAACACGTGGTGTCTCAGCACGAAGAACTTTTGCAACGGTGCATACTCAGGGAGAACACTTTTATCTTGAAATTTTGTGAGAGATCATCTTATAATGCTACCGTCAATCAAAGCAAGATAAGATGCATAAAGGATTAACATCACATGCAATCAATATAAGTGATATGATATGGCCATCATCATCTTGTGCTTGTGATCTCCATCTCCGAAGCACCGTGCTTGTGATCTCCATCTCCGAAGCACCATCATGATCACCATCGTCACCGGCTCGACACCTTGATCTCCATCGTAGTATCGTTGTCGTCTCGCCAACTTATTGCTTTTACGACTATCGCTACCGCTTAGTGATAAAGTAAAACTATTACATGGCAATTGCATCTCATACAATAAAGCGACAACCATATGGCTCCTGCCAGTTGCCGATAACTCGGTTACAAAACATGATCATCTCATACAACACATTATATCACATCATGTCTTGACCATATCACATCACAACATGCCCTGCAAAAACAAGTTAGACGACCTCTACTTTGTTGTTGCATATTTTACGTGGCTGCTACGGGCTTAGCAAGAACCGTTCTTACCTACGCATCAAAACCACAACGATAGTTTGTCAAGTTGGTGCTGTTTTAACCTTCGCAAGGACCGGGCGTAGCCACACTCGGTTCAACTAAAGTGAGAGAGACAGACACCCGCCAGTCACCTTTAAGCAACGAGTGCTCCGAACGGTGAAACCAGTCTCGCGTAAGCGTACGCGTAATGTCGGTCCGGGCCGCTTCATCTCACAATACCGCTGAACCAAAGTATGACATGCTGGTAAGCAGTATGACTTATATCGCCCACAACTCACTTGTGTTCTACTCGTGCATAGCATCAACGCATAAAACCAGGCTCGGATGCCACTGTTGGGGAACGTAGTAATTTCAAAAAAAATTCCTACGCACACGCAAGATCATGGTGATGCATAGCAACGGGAGGGGAGAGTGTTGTCCACGTACCCTCGTAGACCGACAGCGGAAGCGTTATCACAACGCGGTTGATGTAGTCGTACGTCTTCACGATCCGACCGATCAAGTACCGAACGCACGGCACCTCCGAAGTTCTACACACGTTCAGCTCGATGACGTCCCTCGAACTCCGATCCAGCCGAGTGTTGAGGGAGAGTTTCGTCAGCACGACGGCGTGGTGACGATGATGATGTTCCACCGACGCAGGGCTTCGCCTAAGCTCCGCGACGGTATTATCGAGGTGTAATCTGGTGGAGGGGGGCACCGCACACGGCTAAAATATCGTATATCAAGTGTATATAAAGGAGCAAGGGGGAGGCCGGCTGCCTATGGGCGCGCCAAGGAGAGGGGGGGAGTCCTCCTCCTAGTAGGAGTAGGACTCCCCTTTCCTAGTCCTACTAGGAAAAGAAGGGGGGAAGGAAAGAGAGGGAGAGGGAGAGGGAAAGGGGGCTGCGCCCCCCTCTCCTAGTCCAACTAGGCCTCCTCCTGGGAGGGGGCGCACCACCTCCTGGTTGCTGCCCTCTCTCTCCCCTCAAGGCCCACTAAGGCCCAATACTTCCCCGGGGGGTTCCGGTAACCCTCCGGCACTCCGGTTTAATCCGAAACTTCTCCGGAACATTTCCGGTGTCCGAATATAGTCGTCCAATATATCAATCTTTACGTCTCGACCATTTCGAGACTCCTCGTCATGTCCGTGATCACATCCGGGACTCCGAACAACCTTCGGTACATCAATACATATAAACTCATAATAAAACTGTCATCGTAACTTTAAGCGTGCGGACCCTTTGGGTTCGAGAACTATGTAGACATGACCGAGACACCTCTCTGGTCAATAACCAATAGCGGGACCTGGATGCCCATATTGGCTCCCACATATTCTACGAAGATCTTTATCGGTCAGACCGCATAACAACATACGTTGTTCCCTTTGTCATCGGTATGTTACTTGCCCGAGATTCGATCGTCGGTATCTCGATACCTAGTTCAATCTCGTTACCGGCAAGTCTCTTTACTCGTTTCGTAATACATCATCCCGCAACTAACTCATTAGTCACAATGCTTGCAAGGCTTATAGTGATGTGCATTACCGAGTGGGCCCAGAGATACCTCTCCGACAATCGGAGTGACAAATCCTAGTCTCGAAATACGCCAACCCAACAAGTACCTTTGGAGACACCTGTAGAGCACCTTTATAATCACCCAGTTACGTTGTGACGTTTGGTAGCACACAAAGTGTTCCTCCGGTAAACGGGAGTTGCATAATCTCATAGTCATAGGAACATGTATAAGTCATGAAGAAAGCAATAGCAACATACTAAACGATCGGGGGCTAAGCTAACGCAATGGGTCATGCCAAACACGTCATTCTCCTAAGGAGGTGATCCCGTTAATCAAATGACAACTCATGTCTATGGCTAGGAAACATAACCATCTTTGATTAACGAGCTAGTTAAGCAGAGGCATACTAGTGACACTCTGTTTGTCTATGTATTCACACATGTATTATGTTTCTGGTTAATACAATTCTAGCATGAATAATAAACATTTATCATGATATAAGGAAATATATAATACTTTATTATTGCCTCTAGGGCATATTTCCTTCAGGGCACATCCTCGAAGGGGGAAAACTGCTCTTGCAGTGCCACGGGGGCTGTAACCTCAAACGGGGCGTTGACCATCTCAGTAGTGGCCGTGAGCGTATCTGGGGTCGGCTCGGTGGCTGCCTCCATCTTCTTGGAGCTCTCTGTCTCGTGGGGATCAGCCTCCCGCGTCTGCTCCAATATCGGCAGATCTTTGCCTGGTTCTCCTTGGTCCATCATGAAACTGACGAATACTAGGAGACCACTGAAAGGAAAACACAATCGCAATGACAATGAAACAAAAAATAGAGTGAGGATCGGTTACTGCTTTGCAAGAGTTCTTTTTTTCTCTGAACGAAAATATACCAACATCACGGATCCTCTTACCTTCCCTTCGTTGGGAGAGAAGAACAGTGGCAGATGCGAGTGTTACCTTTCTTGAAGACGATGAGGGAGAAGGGGATTCAGCGAAGAGTGAAATGATGGTTGCTTCGTCCGTCAAACTTAGACTGCGGGGAGGTGGGGTTTTGTGATACGACGGCTCGTTATTGCCGCGCTACGACCGGGGTGACTCTCCGCCTGCATACTGCCTTCTAATTTGGTGGATGGCATTTGGGCCCGCACACTGCATGGCCCGCATGTCGGTGAACAAAAGTATAACGGCATTTAGTAGAGGGAGACGTTTCGATGACCTAGGAGGAGCCAGAAGCGGTATTGTATCCACTGTACTAGTAGTAATTGTTTTCTGGGTAGCTGTAGAGTGTCTCCACTGTACTAGTAGTAATTGTTTCTCTGGGCCCAAGACAAAACAGCCCATCCACCCTAGTAAATAGTAAAATCAATTCAAAAGTCCATATATTTACTGAATGAGAGGTGCTACCCACACCCAGCATACCGCCCCCCAAAAAAACCTGGGTGTTCTTCTTCCTCCTCACTCCCACCCACCTCACGTCAGCTCGCTCCACTCATACCCCCAAATTCCTCACCTCACTCCTACAGAAAACCCCAGCTCCCCTTCTTCCTCACTACTACAGAAAAACCCCAGCTCCCCTTCTTCTTCACTCGCACTACAACTAGGCTCGTCATTCGTTACTCTGCTTAAATCCGTGAGTGCGACGCGACGCCCTCGAGGAAAATGGAGTCGGCTGACCCCAGCGCCAAGAAGATGAGGCTCCCACCAGCGGTGACGCCTATTGTAGATCCCGCACCCGGCAGCGCGGGGAGAAGCGGCGACCCCGCCCCCACCGGATCCCAGGAACCCGTAGAATCTCGGGTGGACCGCATCAGCGATCTCCCGGACGCCGTCCTTGGGGAGATCATCTCGCTTCTCCCCACCAAGGATTGCTGCCGCACCCAAGTCCTCTCAATTCGGTGGCGCCCTCTATGGCACGTCGTGCCCCTTAATCTTGACTGTCGCCAGCTATCCCTCTTCAATGATTTTGAAATCCCCAAAGCCATCATCTCCTCCCACCAGGGCTCCGTTCAAAGCCTCTGCATCCCGTCATGCTACCTGAGCAAGCATACCCATGCCCTGCACGGTGGACGCCTGGCTGAAATCCCCTGAATTCACAGAACTACAGCTGCTTGAGTTCTACTATTCCCCTGGAAATCACCTACCAGATACCGAACGCCATCTACCTGTGCCCTCAGCACCGATGTCCATCTCGCGGTTTTCCTCCTCTCTCCACACCGCCACCTTTGCGCTGTGCGACCTACCAGACAATCTGGTACTAAACCTTCGACTCCCATTTCTCAAGAAACTTTCACTTGTGCGGGTTCGTATATCGGAGGCCTCATTACACAGCATCATCCACTCCAGTTGCCCTGCCCTGGAGTGCTTGGTGCTTGTTTTCACAGTTAGAATCGGTTGTCTCCAAATAAAGTCGCCTAACCTTGTAAGAATTGGAATTTGTTTTGACGGAAGGCAGCTCATCATCCAAGATGCCCCTTTACTTCAAAGGTTGATCCTTGATTCTCGTTATTCACCGTTGCAAATAACCGTCCTCTCTGCGCCTAAACTGGAGACCTTGGGTGTAATACATGATCTCGTTGCTCATTTCAATATGGTATTTGGCTCCACAGTTCTTCAGGTAATTTACATTATCATCTACACTTGTAACCGTAAGCTGCATTTTAAATTTCTGCGCATAAGTTATATGTCATCTTGGAGTACACATTTTGTACTAATATTATGTTCTATGCTCAATGAAGAGTTTCTCCATGGATGGCCTATCAATGGTGCTGGATTCTGTCAAGATCTTATATATCCAAATGAATAGTTTTGATCTGAACAAGATTATTGGCTTGCTGCAATGCTTTCCATGTCTAGAGAAGTTGTATATAAAGGTGATAATTTCACGCACATAGTGTACTAGAATTAACCGTTCAGCTGTTGCTCTTTCGACACTCTTTTTTTAGACCTTAACTATTTTCAATCTTCATGTCTATTTAGGCAACAGGAAGGGGTAAGAAAGTTATAACCAATCGGTGGATTCGTAAGCATCGGGATTTTCTCACTTCTCATGAGATTCGATTGAAGACAATAATGCTAGAACGATATGTAGACAACCGTGCAAACACTAGATTTGTCACATTCTTCTTGCTGAATGCGAGGTTACTATTGTCCATCAGGCTTAAGTTTATCAGCAGCATGGTTTTGACGGATGGGTATGTGGAAGAGCAAAAAAGGAGTTTCAGGTGGGCAAAAGAGTTTGTGAACGTGCCGGGCTTCTATTTACAACATACTGTGGTCATAATCCAGTAAATTTACGACCCAGGATGTTCATTCTATGGACCTGACCGATCCATTTGACTGTGACTGCCGAAAACAGTGCTGGAGTTAGATGTTGTTGCCCTTTTCAACCTGGGTTTTTTTGTAAACCTGATGAACAATTAACCCTCATGCTTTTTTATAGTTTGTAAGCTGGAGTTAGATGTTCTTGCCCTTTTCAACTCGGCTGTGACTGTCATATTTTCTTTGAAGCAAGGCAAATGGCTTGCCAGTCGTTTAATTTAGAGTGAAATATTGTAACAACTAACAAATCCCAACCAAGGGAAATAACATCACTCTCGCCGACTGCTTGAGCTCACTGTGCATTACAGAAGCCAATTGATTAGCCCCCACCAGCACCCACAAACTTATTTCGAACTAGCACATCAAATGGGCTATAAATTTTCATAGGAAAGGCTGCATGACCGTGACAGATTTGGATTCTGACATTTGGGACCCGCGAGGAAATAGCCTATCCAAGCTGGTGTCGACTTACTAGCGAGTCAACAAACGATTCTGCCTACCAGCCATTGGATTGACATCCAACATCTATCGTGTATTTTCTATCTCTTGTCTTCTTCCTCCAGCCACCCAAACCAAACCACCCCGCCGGCTCCGCCTGCTCCCGCCTCCCATGGCTAGCTGCGCCTCCGCCGCCCTACCGTACGTACCCTCCAACTTTGGCCAGTCCCTCCCTCTATTCCCCCACACGTCATGCTATTCTCCGGCGATGTCAGCCCCAACATGCACCCGCACCTGAACCATTCAACCCTCGTACTCCCCTCCTCCTGCGACTGGACCGGCGCATCTTCCACGGCTCCTATTCGTTTTGTCCGAGGCCTCGCCGTCGTCCTCCGCCATGCGGCCTTGGTTCACTCACCGTGCGCAGTGCGCCGCCCTCTTGCGTTGTCAATGTCGTCAACAACCGAGAGGAACAAGGAGATGATTGTACGTGGAGAGGATGACAGTAGGGACCCACCAGCGTCATGGCAGTACGCAAGCAAGTGCCTCTATATTACAAGCCCAAAAATATGGTTCCTCCTAATGGTTGGACATCTGGGGCTCACGCCATTGTCAACGTAGTCAATAAACGAGAGAATTACACTACGAGCGGCTGACACCAGGGACCCAGCAGGTCGCGCAGTTTATTTTGTTTTTGAGGAACAAGCAGTTGTTATTTATACTAGTTTTAGCGATGGATCATGGTAACAACGGGACTGTGCGGGGGCTGTGGCCCGTCTAGCCAGGGTTTTATTTATGTTTGCCACATCATGAGCCCAGTTGTGTTTTTTTCTTGCTGAAAATGGCTAGCCCAGTTCTATTTTTTTAAAGAAATACCCAAACGAGGCCTACTTGCTTTATCAGCCCTGCTGGGCTGCAAATTTTTCAAGACGAGGAGAGTTTCATTCGGTTTGCCCAGAAATGGGCTGTACATTTTTAAAACACATCAAACCAGGAATTAGTTTCAATTTTTTTTCATTACAAGATTTTAAATTTCATTGATTTTTATGCGTGGACAATTATTTGGATTTTATATTTATATAAATTATTTTTCAAAATAGTTTGAATGTGAATCGATATTTTGGGATTAAAAACAGTTGACCGCACCGAAATATGCAAAAATTCGTATACTTTTTAACCGTGGCCACAATATGGGGTGTAATGCTAACAAAAAGAAGATGGGCTCCAAAAAATTCTTAAGAATTAGCAAATGGGTTGTACATTATTAGAAATAATGCACACGAGGGCAGTGACTGTTGGATGTCCATCCAACGGCTGTCGTGCTTCTTCAATCTCTGCTCTTCCTGCTCCAGCCACTCAAACAAGCGCCAGCGGGAATGCATGCTCCCTTCTCCCGCGGCCGGCTATGATGCCGTGCAGGCCTCACCGCCCCACCGTACTCCCATCGCTGGCCTAGCCATCCCTCTACTCACCCACACCTGCTGGTATTCTTCGGGGACGGCACACGAACCAGTACACCCTCGTACTCCTCCGCGTGGGAAACAACTGCCGAGTCTTCCCTGGCTCCGTGTCGTTCCCTTCCTAGGCTTCGCCGTCGTCCACCGCCCTGGTGCTCTCGGCGCGGCCTGGTCAATGTGGTCAATGAACGACATCCATCGGAAGTGGACTGTACGTGGAGAGGCTGACAGCTGGGTCCACGGCCGCACACAAGGAAATGCCTCCTTCTTACGCGCAAAATAATGATTCCTCCACCTGACAGCTAGGACCCATGGGAAGGGCTTCTGTATTTTGCGAGAAAAACGTTCCCCCCGCTGACAGGTCGGACCCACCAGCTATATCTTCGCACGCAAGGAAGTGCCTCCTTATTACGCACACAAAAATGAATACCCCCCCTGCTAGCTGGGACCCACCATAGTGGGTGGCTGACTTGTCGGCCTACTAAGTTGACGGGGACGGAGGGCTTTGTCAACTTAGTCAATAGGAACGATTCTAGCTCCAGTGACCGTACGATGTCCATCCAACGTCCATAGTGCTTCTTCAACCTCTGGTCTTCTTGCTCCAGCCGCCCAAAGCAGCGCCGGTCGTGCCGCCTGCTCCTGCCTCCCGTGGCCGGCTGTGCTGCCGCGGAGGCCTCACCGCCCCCATACTACTCCCACCGCTGGCCAGGCCATCCCTCCGCTCACCCACACCCCCTGTTATTCTGCAGCGACAGCAGCCTCACACTGCAGCCGAACCAGTGAACCCTCGTACTCCTCTTCGCGTGGGCATCCACTGCCGCATCTTCCCCGGCTTCGCGTCGTCCCCTTCCTAGGCCTCGCCGTCGTCCACCGCCTTGGTGCTCTCGGCGCGGCGTGGTCAATGTGGTCAACGACCGACTTCCATCGGAAGAGTACTGTACGTGGAGAGGCTGACAGCTGGGTCCACGGCTGCAGCTGGGTCCACGGCCACAACCCAATTTTTTTGTGATTTGCCAAGTAAGTCGCTTTGTCAGGCCTGTTGGGCTGCAAATCTTTCAAGATGAGGAGAGCTTCATTTGGCTGACCGAGAAAATGGCCTATCAGTAATGAGAAATGGGCTGTACATTTTTAAAACACATCAAACCGGCAATTAGTTTCAAATTTCTTTTTTTCATTTCGAGATTTTAAATTGCATTTATTTTTATGCGTGGACAATTTGTTGGATTTTATATTGATATACATTTATTTTTAAAATCAGTTTGAATGTGACTCGAAATTTCGGGATTAAAAACAGTTCAGACCGCACCGAAATATGCAAAATTTTGTATAATTTTTTAACGGTGGCCACAATATGGGCTGTAATGCTAACAAAAAGAATATGGGCTCCAAAAAAAAACCTTAAGAATTAGCAAATGGGCTGTAAATTATTAGAAATAATGGCAGATGGGTTGTATGCTGTTTTTCACAAATTTGAGGCTTTCCTAAAAAAAAGGTTGACGCACAAGCAGTGACTGTTGGATGTCCATCCAACGGCCGTCGTGCTTCTTCAATCTCTGCTCTTCCTGCTCCAGCCGCTCAAACAAGCGCCGGCGGGACTGCCTGCTCCCTCCTCCCCGCGGCCGGCTGTGCTGCCGCGCAGGCCTCACCGCCCCACCGTACTCCCATCGCTGGCCTAGCCATCCCTCTACTCACCCACACCTATTGGTATTCTCCGGCGGCGGCAGACGAACCAGTAAACCCTCGTACAGTCGTACTCCCCTCCGCGTGGGAAACAACTGTCGAGTCTTCCCTGGCTCTGTGTCGTTCCCTTCCTAGGCCTCGCCGTCGTCCACCGCCCTTGTGCTCTCGGCGCGGCCTGGTCAACGTTGTCAACGGCCGACATGCATCTGAAGTGGACTGTACGTGGAGAGGCTGACAGCTGGGTCCACGGCCGCACGCAAGGAAATGCCTCCTTATTATGCGCAAAATAATGATTCCTCGACCTGACATCTGGGACCCACCGAAAGGGCCTCTGTATTTCGCGAAAAAAACTTTAACGCCGCTGACAGCTCCGACCCACCAGCTATATCTTCGCACGCAAGGAAGTGCCTCCTTATTACGCACAAAAAAAGAATACTCCCCCTGCTAGCTGGGACCCAGTATAGTGGCAGGCTGACTTGTGGGCCTACTAAGTTGATGGGGATGGAGGGCTTTGTCAACTTAGTCAATATGCACGATTCTAGCTCCACTGACCATACGATGTCCATCCAACGGCCGTAGTGCTTCTTCAACCTCCCGTGGCCGGCTGCGATGTCGCGGAGGCCTCACAGCCCCTTACTACTCCCACCGCTGGCCAGGCCATCCCTCTACTCACCCACACCCCCTGTTATTCTGCGGCGATGGCAGCCTCACACCGCAGCGAACCAGTGAACCCTCATACTCCTCTACGCGTGGGCATCCACTCCCGCGTCTTCCCCGGCTCCGCGTCGTCCCCTTCCTAGGCCTCATCGTCGTCCACCGCCCTGGTGCTCTCAGCACAACGTGGTCAACGTGGTTAAGGAACGACTTTCATCGGACGTGGACTATACGTGGAGAGGCTGACAGCTGGGTCCACGGCCGCAGCAAGGAAGTGCCTCCTTATTACGCGGAAAATAATGATTCCTCCACCTGACAGCAGGGACCCACTGGACGGGCCACCGTATTTCGCGAAAAAAAACGTTTCCCCCTGACTGCTGGGACCTACCAGCTACATCTTCGCACGCAAGGAAGTGCGTCCGGGCAAAAAAATGATTCGCCCCCTGACTGCTGGGACCCACCAGCTACAGCTTCGCCCGCAAGGAAGTGCCTGACAGTCGGGACCCACCTGGTCCAAGCGTACGTAGCGTTGTCATTCTGGTCGCGAACGTGTACGTACATACTGGTCGATGTAGAGGCGCGCATGTGTCGTAGTAGCGGCGTGCACGTAGCATGTACACGTACGTACATCGGCCAGGGTGCAATAAAGTAAATACGGCCACGAACGTACATACGGGCGGGGTCTCGAATGCATACTCGCGCGTACGTACAGCCAGGGCTCGTGTACATGGCTGGGTCGGAACGGAGAAACAGCGTCGTCGTCGTGTTCATGGGGAGCCAACCGGCTGGGTCGGAACGGAATGCGTCATCGTGTTCATCGGGAGGGCTTGGACGGAACAGCCGATGGAAACGAGGCCTGGCGTACCGCAGAATGGAGGAAACGACCTTGTGTTCAATCGGCCACGGTCGAAACGGGATCCTGTTCATCGGGAGGGGTCTGGCGTACTGCAAAATGAAGGAAACGAACCTCCTACGGTCGAAACGGGGGTCCTGTTGATCGGGAGGGGTGTGGCGTACCACAAAACGGAGGAAACGGACTTGTGTTGGAGCGCTACGGTCGAAATGGGGGTCCTGTTCATCGGGAGGGGTGTGGCGTACCGCAAAACGGGACTCCACGGGATACTGTTCATCTCCACCATCGACCCCCTCCAGCCTCCACGGGCTACTGTTCATCCACTGTCGACCTCCTCCAGCCTCCACCTGCGACTGTTCATCCACGGGCTCCTGTTCATCCAGTCTCCACCGCGCGCTACTCCACCGGCTACTGTTCAACCAGCCCTCTCCACGGGCTCCTGTTCAGCCACCCCTCCACGGGCTACTGTTCATCCAGCCCTCCACCGTCTACTATTCATCCAGCCCTAAACGGGGTGGTCCTGTTCATCCAGCCCTCCACGGGGTCCTGTTCATCCAGCCCCAACCGGCTCGATCGATCGGGGTCCTGTTCATCCAGAGGCAACACCACGGGGTCCTGTTCATCCACCCCCACCGGGAATTGTTCATCCAAACCCCCTAGCAACGCTCACTGTTCATCCAGAGGCAACATCGATCAGCTTCAGTTAGCAGCAGTAGCGAAGGAATCGCTCGATTGGGTTCAGTTAACAGCCATCGAT
The DNA here is from genome assembly GCF_018294505.1 of Triticum aestivum. Taxonomy (NCBI): domain Eukaryota; kingdom Viridiplantae; phylum Streptophyta; class Magnoliopsida; order Poales; family Poaceae; genus Triticum; species Triticum aestivum. The sequence goes on from NC_057805.1 coordinate 394,218,818, forward strand.
CGATCGCTCGGGTTCAGTAACGTGTAGCCTGCAGTGCAATCGCTCGGGTTCAGTTAGAGCCCAACGCCTCGCTCGGGTTCAGTTAGAGCACAACGCCTCGGACCCACGCGCGTGCGTGTACGAGAGAAACGCGCATCACTCGGCCCCGACCACCCACCGTAACCGGGAACACCCCCATATTTTCCTCGCCCTCGCTTCTACCATGGTTTTTTCCGTCATGGATGGCCCAAAGAATGTCATGCAGCTGCGTCTTCGGCCCGCCCAGGACGAAAAGCCCATTTTCTATCATGATTTTTTTCATAGAAGTAGGAGCCCACCACATCTATGATGATACCGGGTTTTGTCACAATTATCGTCATAGAAGTGTCATAAGTGTGACAGAAAAAAATTCGTTCGGCCCAAAATGTCACGGATGTGTCTTTTTTTGTAGTGAAGCATGCTAACCAAGCAATTATGTCTTGTCAAAATAACGTAGCCAAAGAAAGCTTATCCCTACAAAATCATATAGTTTGGCCATGCTTCATTTTCGTGACGCAAAATGCTCCCATCATGCACAACCCCGATGACAAGCCGAGCAATTGGTTCATACTTTTTAACGCGCTTTAGCCTTTTCAACCTTACGCAATACATGAGCGCAAGCCATGGATATAGCACTATAGGTGGAATAGCATATGATGATGGGGGTTATGTGAGAAGACAAAAAAAGTCTCACATTGCTGCGGCTAATCAACGGGCTATGGAGATGCCCATCAATTGATGTCAATGCGAGGAGTAGGGATTGACATGCAACAGATGCACTAGAGCTATAAATATATGAAAGCTCATCAAAAGAAACTAAGTGGGTGTGCATCCAACTTGCTTGCTCACGAAGACCTAGGGCATTTTGAGGAAGCCCATCATTGGAATATACAAGCCAAGTTCTATAATGAAAAATTCCCACCAGTATATGAAAGTGACAAAATAAGAAACTCTCTATCATGAAGATCATGGTGCTATTTTGAAGCACAAGTGTGGAAAAAGGATAGTAACCTTGTCCCTTCTCTCTTTTTCTCTCTTTTTTTTGTTTGGGCTTCTTTCGGCTCTTTTTTTATTTGGGCTTCTTTGGCCTCTTTCTTTTATTTATTTTTTTCGTCCGGAGTCTCATCCCGACTTGTGGGGGAATCATAGTCTCCATCATCCTTTCCTCACATGGGACAATGCTCTAATAATGATGATCATCACACTTTTGTTTACTCATAACTCAATATTACAACTCGATACTGGAACAAAAATATGACTCTATGTGAATGCCTCCAGCGGTGTACCGGGATATGCAATGAATCAAGAGCGACATGTATGAAAGAATTATGAAAGTGGCTTTGCCACAAATACGATGTCAACTACATGATCATGCAAAGCAATATGACAATGATGGAGCGTGTCATAATAAACGGAACGGTGGAAAGTTGCATGGCAATATATCTCGGAATAGCTATGGAAATGCCATAATAGGTAGGTATGGTGGCTGTTTTGAGGAAGATATAAGGAGGCTTATGTGTGATAGAGCGTATCGTATCACGGGGTTTGGATGCATCGGCGAAGTTTGCACCAACTCTCGAGGTGAGAAAGGGCAATGCACGGTACCGTAGAGGCTAGCAAATTGCAAAAAGGTAAGAGTGCGTATAATCCATGGACTCACATTAATCATAAAGAACTCATATACTTATTGCAAAAGTTTATTAGCCCTCGAAGCAAAGTACTACTACGCATGCCCCTAGAGGGATAGATTGGTAGGAAAAGACCATCCCCGACCGCCACTCATAAGGAAATCAATCAAAGAACACCCCATGCTTCAAATTTGTCACACAACGTTTACCATACGTGCATGCTACGGTACTTGCAATCCTCAACACAAGTATTTCTCAATTCCACAATTACCCAACTAGCATGACTCTAACATTACCACCTTTATATCTCAAAATAACTATCGAGTATCATACTTTCAATGCACTCTATATGAAAGTTTTTATTATACCCATCTTGGATGCCTATCATATTAGGACTAATTTTATAGCCAAAGAAAATTACCATGCTGTTCTAAAACACTCTCAAAATAATATAAGTGAAGCATGATAGATCAATAATTTCCATAAAATAAAACCACCACCGTGCTCTAAAAAATATAAGTGAAGCACTAGAGCAAAATTATCTAGCTCAAAAGATATAAGTGAAGCACATAGAGTATTCTAATAAATTCCGATTCATGTGTGTCTCTCCCAAAAGGTGTGTACAGCAAGGATGATTGTGGTAAACTAAAAAGCAAAGACTCAAATCATACAAGACGCTCCAAGCAAAACACATATCATGTGGTGAATAAAAATATAGCCTCAAGTAAAGTTACCGATAGACGAAGACGAAAGAGGGGATGCCTTCCGGGGCATCCCCAAGCTTAGGCTTTTGGTGTCCTTGAATTCTACCTTGGGGTGACTTGGGCATCCCCAAGCTTAGGCTCTTGCCACTCCTTATTCCATAATCCATCAAATCTTTACCCAAAAACTTCAAACTTCACAACACAAAACTCAACAGAAAATCTCATGAGCTCCGTTAGTATAAGAAAACAAATCACCACCTTAAGGTACTGTAATGAACTAATTCTTTATTTATATTGGTGTTAAACCTACTGTATTCCAACTTCTCTATGGTTCATACCCCTCGATACTAGCCATAGATTCATCAAAATAAGCAAACAACACACGAAAAACAGAATCTGTCAAAAACAGAACAGTCTGTAGCAATCTGATTTGTTCGTATACTTTTGGAACTCCAAAAATCTAAAAAAACTAGGACAACCTGGATAATTTGTATATTGATCTACTGAAAAAATAATTAGTATTTTACCACGTTCTGGTGAATTTTAACAATTATTTTCGTGAGCGTAAAGTTTCTGTCTTTTTAGCAAGATCAAACAACTATCACCCAAGAAGATCCTATTGGTTCTACTTGACACAAACACTAATTAAAACATAAAACCACATATAAACAGAGGCTAGATGAGTTATTTATTACTAATCAGAAACAAAAATCAAGGAACAAAAATAAAATTGGGTTGCCTCCCAACAAGCGCTATCGTTTAACGCCCCTAGCTAGGCATTGAGATTTCAATGATGCTCACACGAAGACAAGAATTGAAGCACAAAGAGAGCATCATATAGCACGTGACAAACACATCTAAGTCTAACATACTTCCTATGCATAGGCATTTTATAAGCAAACAAATTATCAAGACAAGCAAAAACTAGCATATGCAAGGAAGCGGAAAGAAACAATAGCAATCTCAACATAACGAGAGGTAATTTAGTAACATGAAAATTTCTACAATCATATTTTCCTCTCTCATAATAATTACATGTGGGATCATAAGCAAATTCAACAAAATAGCTATCACATAAAAAAATTTCAACACGATCCGCATGCATGCAAAGTGGACACTCTTCCAAAATAGTGGGATTAACATTAGCTAAAGTCATGACCTCTCCAAACCCACTTTTATCAAAAATTTCATAAGATTGAGCATTCTCCAAATATATGGGATCTAAAGTCGACACTCTTCCAAACCCACTTTCAATAATATTCAAACACTATTATCAATCTCATATTCATCATGGGGCTTAAATAAATTTTCAAGATCATAAGAAGCATTATCACCCCAATCATGATCATTGCAACAAGTAGAGGACATAGCAAAACTAGCATCCCCAAGCTTAGGGTTTTGCATATTATTAGCACAATTTACATCATCATTGCAATCATGCTTTTTATTCAAAGATCTATCGTGAATCGATTCATAAATTACTTCATCACAATTTTCAGATTCACGAATTTCAAGCAAAACCTCATAAACATAATCTAGTGCACTCAACTCACTAGCAATAAGTTCATCATAATTGGATCTCTTAAAGAGATTAGCAAGTGGATGAGGATCCATAAACTTTTAGCAAGCGAAGATGCAAGAAAAAAGAAGGTACATGGTAACACAAGATCGAACGGAAGAAGGGCGAAAGAAAAGGGCAAATCTTGTGAAGTGGGGGAGAGGAAAACGAGAGGCAAATGGCAAATAATGTAATGTGAGGGATAAGAGTTTGTGATGGGTACTTGGTATGTCTTGACTTGAGCGTAGATCTCCCCGGCAACGGCGCCAGAAATCCTTCTTGCTACCTCTTGAGCATGCGTCAGTTTTCCCTTGAAGAGGAAAGGGTGATGCAGCAAAGTAGCGTAAGTATTTCCCTCAATTTTTTAGAACCAAGGTATCAATCCAGTAGGAGACTACACGCAAATCGCCTAGTACCTGCACAAACAATCAAGAACCTTGCAACCAACGCGATAAAGGGGTTGTCAATCCCTTCACGGCCACTTGCAAAAGTGAGATCTGATAAAGATAATAAGATAAATATTTTTGTGGTATAGATTGAAAAGTAAAGATTGCAAAATAAATAGTAAACTAGAATTGTAGATTGGAAACTTATATGATGTAAAGTAGACCTGGGGGCCATAGGTTTCACTAGTGGCTTCTCTCAAGATAGCATGTATTACGGTGGGTGAACAAATTACTGCCGAGCAATTGATAGAAAAGCGCATAGTTATGATGATATCTAAGGCAATGATCATGAATATAGGCATCACGTCCGAGTCAAGCAGACGGAAATGATTCTGCATCTACTACTATTACTCCACACATCGACCACTATCCAGCATGCATCTAGAGTATTAAGTTCATAAGAACGGAGTAACGCATTAGGCAAGATGACATGATGTAGAGGGATAAACTCGAGCAATATGATATAAACCCCATCTTTTTATCCTCGATGGCAACAATACAATACATGTCATTTCCCTTTCTGTCACTGGGATCGAGCACCGCAAGATTGAACCCAAAGCTAAGCACTACTCCCATTGCAAGAAAGATCAATCTAGTAGGCCAAACTAAATCAATAATTCGAAGAGACTTGCAAAGATATCAAATCATGCATATAAGAATTCAGAGAAGAATCAAATAATATTCATAGATAATCACGTTCATAAACCCACAATTCATCGGATCTCGGCAAACACACCGCAAAAAGTATTACATCGAATAGATCTCCAAGAAGATCGAGGAGAACTTTGTATTGAGATCCAAAGAGAGAGAAGAAGCCATCTAGCTAATAACTATGGACCCGAAGGTCTGTGGTAAACTACTCACACATCATCGGAGAGGCTATGGTGTTGATGTAGAAGCCCTCCGTGATCGAATCCCCCTATGGCAGATCACCGGAAAAGCCCCCAAGATGGGATCTCACGGGTACAGAAGGTTGCGGCAGTGGAAAAGTGGTTTCGTGGCTCCCCCGGATGTTTTCAGGGTATAAGAGTATATATAGGCGAAAGAAGTAGGTCGGTGGAGCTACGAGGGGCCCACGAGGGTAGGGGCGCGCCCACCCCCCTGGGGCGCGCCCTCCTGCCTCGTGGCCGCCTCGTTGCTTCCTTGACGTCCACTCCAAGTCTCCTAGATTGCGTTTGTTCCAAAAAAAGATCCTCGCGAAGGTTTCATTCCGTTTGGATTCCGTTTGATATTCCTTTTCTGCGAAACACTGAAATAGGCAAAAAAATAGCAATTTGCACTAGGCTTTTGGTTAATAGGTTAGTCCCAAAAATAATATAAAAAGGTATATTAAAGCCCATTAAACATCTAAAACAAATAGTGTAATAGCATGGAACAAAAAAAATTATAGATCATCGTCTTGTTCGAAAGTTGGCTCGACAGGGTCTTCTTTGTCTTCGGCATCGTCCGGAGTGTTGTCATCTCCTGTGCCGGTATTGTTGTCTTTTCCACGGCGTGATTTAGAGCGGCGCCGCTGACGTCGGTGCTTTGGCTGTATCTCAGGAGGTTTATCCTCGACTGGATCTTTTTTGTCATCGTCGTTATCTTCTTTGGGTGTATCCACCATGTACATGTCATACGAAGAGGTGGCCGTCCAGCGTCCGGTAAACGGCGGGTTTTCGGCCTGCTCCTCTCCGGCATCGTCGTCCATACCGTCGATGGCTTCGGAGCCATAGTCGAGCATGTCAGTTAAGTCCTCGACAGTGGCTATGAAGTGGGTGGTGGGTGGGACGTAAAATTCCCCGCTCTCAGCCCCTAGTCCGGGCTGGGCGTAGTTCGGACATCGCTCCTCTGTAATGACGAGGGATCGCATCAAGTCCAGAGCCTCGCTTAAAGGCGAGGTTTGGTCAGGGCGAAGAAACTCCGCGGAGTATGGCGGGAGGAAAACTCCTTGGCCGAGCTCACACGATGCTGACTCCGAGGGTTCGGGGCCAGTGTCCGGAGAAGAGTCCAGCTCCATGACAGTTGCCAGTGACACTGCTTCCTCCGGCTCTCCCATATTGGGCCTAGTGGCTGCAGATAGTCCGGCGGGCTCAATAATCCCGTCCTCGGACCTGACGATGTGCTCCGGATCTAAGGCCAGAGCGGAGGTTGGGGTGAACCCTTGGAAGATCAAGTCTGCTCGGATGTCAGCGACATAATCTAGATTTTCAAAACTAATCTGGTGACCTGGGACGTAGCTGTCGATCTGCTCTAGATGGCCAAGCGAGTTGGCCCGCAGTGCGAAGCCGCCGAGAACAAAGATCTGACCGGGGAGGAAAACCTTCCCCAGGGCAGCATTGTTGTAGATGATTGATGGAGCCATCGAACCTTCTGGTGATGACGCAGCAGAACTCTCAATGAAAGCTAAGGACGAGGTGACGATGCGCGTGGGAAATGGTTCCAAAGTCGATGTGATCGCTGTTGGTGTCAAGATCGGCGGATCTCGGGTAGGGGGTCCCGAACTGTGCGTCTAAGGTCGATGGTAACAGGAGACGAGGGACACGATATTTACCCAGGTTCGGGCCCTCTTGATGGAGGTAATACCCTACTTCCTGCTTGATTAATCTTGATGAATATGAGGATTACAAGAGTTGATCTACCATGAGATCGTAATGGCTAAACCCTAGATGTCTAGCCTGTATGATTATGATTGCCTGTACGGACTAACCCCTTCGGTTTATATAGACATCGGAGGGGCCTATGGTTGTACAGAGTCGGTTTACAAAGGAAGTAATCTACATATCCAAACGCCAAGCTTGCCATCCACGCAAAGGAGAGTCCCATCCGGACACGGGAAGAAGTCTTCTATCTTGTATCTTCGTAGCCCATTAGTCCGACCCATGTTACATAGTCCGGACGCCCGAGGACCCCTTAATCCAGGACTCCCTCAATCGCTGTCGGCAGGCTACCTCTACATCTACCTTCGGGATTAGTTTTAGACCCGAATAATTGTTATTTCGTGCCAGCGTTAAGCATGAACATTATATCTGGATCTTGTTTGATGCGAGACGGTTATTCATTTAAATCAGAGAATAATGGTTGTTCTATTTATATGAGTAATATCTTTTATGGTCATGCACCCTTGATGAGTGGTCTATTTTTATTGAATCTCGATAGTAGTGATACACATATTCATAGCATTGAATCCAAAAGATATAAGTTTAATAATGATAGTGCAACTTATTTGTGGCACTACCATTTAGGTCATATTGGTGTAAAGCGCATGAAGAAACTCCATGCTGATGGGCTTTGGGAATCACTTGATTATGAATCACTTGATGCTTGCGAACCATGCCTCATGGGCAAGATGACTAAAACTCCGTTCTCCAAAACAATGGAGCGAGCAACAGATTCATTGGAAATAATACATACTGATGTATGCGGTCCGATGAGTGTTGAGGCTCGTGGCGGGTATCATTATTTTCTGACCTTCACAGATGATTTCAGCAGATATGGGTATATCTACTTGATTGAACATAAGTCTGAAACATTTGAAAAGTTCAAAGAATTTTAGAGTGAAGTGGAAAATCATCGTAACAAGAAAATAAAGTTTCTACGATCTGATTGTGGAGGTGAATATTTGAGTTACGAGTTTGGTCTTTACTTGAAACATTGTGGAATAGTTTCACAACTTACGCCACCTGGAACACCACAGCATAATGGTGTGTCCGAACGTCGTAATCGTACTTTATTAGATATGGTGCGATCTATGATGTCTCTTACTGATTTACTGCTATCGTTTTGGGGTTATGCTTTAGAGACGGCTGCATTCACGTTAAATAGGGCACCATCTAAATCCGTTGAGACGACACCATATGAAATGTGGTTTGGCAAAAACCCAAATTATCGTTTCTTAAAGTTTGGGGCTGCGATGCTTATGTGAAAAAGCTTCAACCTGATAAGCTCGAACCCAAATCGGAGAAATGTGTCTTCATAGGATACCCAAAGGAGACTGTTGGGTACACCTTCTATCACAGATCTGAAGGCCGGATATTCATTGCTAAGAATGGATCCTTTCTAGAGAAGGAGTTTCTCTCGAAAAAAGTGAGTGGGAGGAAAGTAGAACTTGATGAGGTAACTGTATCTGCTCCCTTATTGGAAAGCAGTTCATCACAGAAATCAGTTCCAGTGATTCCTACACCAGTTAGTGAGGAAGCTAATGATGATGATCATGAAACTTCTGATCAAGTTACTACCAAACCTCGTATGTCAACCAGAGTAAGATCCGCATGAGAGTGGTACGGTAATCCTGTTCTGGAAGTCATGTTACTTGACCATGACGAACCTACGAACTATGAGGAAGCAATGATGAGCCCAGATTCCGCGAAATGGCTTGAGGCCATGAAATCTGAGATGGGATCCATGTATGAGAACAAAGTGTGGACCTTGATTGACTTGTCCGATGATCGGCAAGCCATAGAGAATAAATGGATCTTCAAGAAGAAGACTGACGCTGATGGTAATATTACTGTCTACAAAGCTCGACTTGTTGCGAAAGGTTTTCGACAAGTTCAAGGAGTTGACTACGATGAGAGCTTGTCCCCCGTAGCGATGCTTAAGTCTGTCCGAATCATGTTAGCAATTGCCGCATTTTATGATTATGAAATTTGGCAAATGGATGTCAAAACTGCATTCCTTATTGGATATCTTAAAGAAGAGTTGTATATAATGCAACCAGAAGGTTTTGTCGATCCTAAAGGTGCTAACAAAGTGTGCAAGCTCCAGCGATCCATTTATGGACTGGTGCAAGCCTCTCGGAGTTGGAATATACGTTTTGATAGTGTGATCAAAGCATATGGTTTTATACAGACTTTTGGAGAAGCCTATATTTACAAGAAAGTGAGTGGGAGCTCTGTAGCATTTCTGATATTATATGTAGATGACATATTGTTGATCGGAAATGATACAGAATTTCTGGATAGCATAAAAGGATACTTGAATAAGAGTTTTTCAATGAAAGACCTCGGTGAAGTTGCTTATATATTGGGCATCAAGATCTATAGAGATAGATCAAGACGCTTGATTGGACTTTCACAAAGAACATACCTTGATAAAGTTCTGAAGAAGTTCAAAATGGATCAAGCAAAGAAAGGGTTCTTGCCTGTGTTACAAGGTGTGAAGTTGAGTCAGAATCAATGCCCAACAACTGCAGAAGATAGAGAGAAAATGAAAGTCATTCCCTATGCTTCAGCCAAAGGTTCTATCATGTATGCAATGTTGTGTACCAGACCTGATGTGTGCCTTGCTATTAGTTTAGCATGGAGGTACCAAAGTAATCCAGGAGTGGATCACTGGACAGCGGTCAAGAACATCCTAAAATACCTGAAAAGGACTAAGGATATGTTTCTCGTTTATGGAGGTGACAAAGAGCTCGTCATAAATGGTTACGTCGATGCAAGCTTTGACACTGATCCGGATGACTCTAAGTCGCAAACTGGATACATATTTATATTGAATGGTGGAGCTGTCAGTTGGTGCAGATCTAAACAGAATTTCGTGGCGGGATCTACGTATGAAGCGGAGTACATAGCTGCTTCGGAAGTAGGAAATGAAGGAGTCTGGATGAAGGAGTTCATATCCGATCTAGGTGTCATACCTACTGCATCGGGTACAATACTGGTGCAATTGCCTTGGCAAAGGAATCCAGATTTCACAAGAGAACCAACCACATCAAAGAGACGCTTCAATTCCATCCGCGATCAAGTCAAGGAGGGAGACATAGAGATTTGCAAGATACATATGGATATGAATGTTGCAGACCTGTTGACTAAGCCTCTCACACGAGCAAAACATGATCAGCACCAAGACTCCATGGGTGTTAGAATCATTACTATGTAATCTAGATTATTGACTCTAGTGCAAGTGGGAGACTGAAGGAAATATGCCCTAGAGGCAATAATAAATTTGTTATTTATATTTCCTTATATCATGATAAATGTTTATTATTCATGCTAGAATTGTATTAACCGGAAACTTAGTACATGTGTGAATACATAGACAAACAGAGTGTCCCTAGTATGCCTCTACTAGACTAGCTCGTTAATCAAAGATGGTTAAGTTTCCTAGCCATAGACATGTGTTGTCATTTGATGAACGGGATCACATCATTAGAGAATGATGTGATGGACAAGACACATCCGTTAGCTTAGCACTATGATCGTTTAGTTTATTGCTATTGCTTTCTTCATGACTTATACATGTTCCTATGACTACGAGATTATGCAACTCCCGAATATCGGAGGAACACTTAGTGTGCTATCAAACGTCACAACATAACTGGGTGATTATAAAGATTCTCTACAGGTGTCTCCGATGGTGTTTGTTGAGTTGGCATAGATCGAGATTAGGATTTGTCACACCGATTGTTGCAGAGGTATCTCTGGGCCCTCTCGGTAATGCTCATCACTATAAGCCTTGCAAGCAATGTAACTAGTGAGTTAGTTGCGGGATGAAGCATTACGGAACGATTAAAGAGACTTTCCGGTAACGAGATTGAACTAGGTATGGTGATACCGACGATCGAATCTCGGGCAAGTAACATACCGATAACAAAGGGAACAACGTATGTTGTCATGCGGTTTGACCGATAAAGATCTTTGTAGAATATGTAGGAGCCAATATGAGCATCGAGTTTCCGCTATTGGTTATTGACCGGAGATATGTCTCGGTCATGTCTACATAGTTCTCGAACCCGTAGGGTCCGCACGCTTAACGTTCGATGACGATTTGTATTATGAGTTATGTGATTTGATGTACCAAAAGTTGTTCGGAGTCCCGGATGAGATCACGGACATGGCGAGGAGTCTCTAAATGGTCGAGACATAAAGATTGATATATTGGAAGGTTATATTCGGACATCTCAATGGTTCCGAAGTGTATCGGGTATTTTCCGGAGTACCGGGGGTTACCGGAACTCCTCGGGGGGGTTAATAGGCCTTCATGGGCCCTAGTGGAAGAGAGGAGGCAGCAGCCAGGTGGAGGCGCGCGCCCCGCAAGCCCAAACCAAATTGGACTAGGGGTTGGAGGGGGCGGCCCCCCTTTCCTTTCTCTCCTCCTCCTCTTTCCCCAATGTTTTATTATTCATGCTAGAATTGTATTAACCGGAAACATAATACATGTGTGAATACATAGACAAACGTAGTGTCACTAGTATGCCTCTACTTGACTAGCTCGTTAATCGAAGATGGTTGAGTTTCCTAGCCATGGACATGAGTTGTCATTTGATTAATGGGATCACATCATTAGGAGAATGATGTGATTGACTTGACCCATTCCGTTAGCTTAGCACTTGATCGTTTAGTATGTTGCTATTGCTTTCTTCATGACTTATACATGTTCCTATGACGATGAGATTATGCAACTCCCGTTTACCGGAGGAACACTTTGTGTGCTACCAAACGTCACAACGTAACTGGGTGATTATAAAGGTGCTCTACAGGTGTCTCCGAAGGTACTTGTTGAGTTGGCATATTTCGAGATTAGGATTTGTCACTCCGAATGTCGGAGAGGTATCTCTGGGCCCTCTTGGTAATGCACATCACTATAAGCCTTGCAAGCAATGTGACTAATGAGTTAGTTGCGGGATGATGCATTACGTAATGAGTAAAGAGACTTGCCGGTAACGAGATTGAACTAGGTATTGAGATACCGACGATCGAATCTCGGGCAAGTAACATACCGATGACAAAGGGAACAACGTATCTTGTTATGTGGTTTGACCGATAAAGATCTTCGTAGAATATGTGGGAGCCAATATGAGCATCCAGGTTCCGCTATTGGTTATTGACCGGAGACGTGTCTCGGTCATGTCTACATAGTTCTCGAACCCGTAGGGTCCGCACGCTTAAAGTTTGGTGACGATCGTTATTATGAGTTTTTGTGTTTTGATGTACTGAAGGTAGTTCGGAGTCCCGGATATGATCACGAACATGACGAGGAGTCTCGAATTGGTCAAGACATAAAGATCGATATATTGGACGACTATGTTTGGACACCAGAAAGGATCCGGCAAGTTTCGGACATTTACCGGAGTACCGGGGGCTTACCAGAACCCCCCGGGGAGTTAATTGGGCCTCACGGGCCTTGGTGGGAGAAGAGGAGGGGCGGCCAGGGCAGCCGCGCCCCCCCTCCCCTCTAGCCCGAATTGGATAAGGGGGGCGGCGCCCCCCTTTTTCCTTCTCCTCTCTCCCTTCCTTCCGTCTCCTACTCCAACAAGGAAAAGGAGGAGTCCTACTCCCGGTGGGAGTAGGACTCCCCCCTTGGCGCGCCCTCCTCCTGGCCGGCCGCCTCCCCCCTTGCTCCTTTATATACGGGGGCAGGGGGGCACCTCTAGACACAACAATTGATCTCTTGATCTCTTAGCCGTGTGCGGTGCCCCCCTCTACCATATTCCACCTCGGTCATATCGTAGCGGTGCTTAGGCGAAGCCCTGCGTCGGTAGCAACATTATCACCGTCATCACGACGTCGTGCTGATGGAACTCTCCCGTGAAGCTCTGCTGGATCGGAGTTCGCGGGACGTCATCGAGTTGAACGTGTGCTAAATTCGGAGGTGCCGTACGTTCGGTACTTGGATCGGTCGGATCGTGAAGACGTACGACTACATCAACCGCGTTGTGCTAATGCTTCCGCTTTCGGTCTACGAGGGTACGTGGACAACACTCTCCCCTCTCGTTGCTATGCATCACCATGATCCTGCGTGTGCGTAGGAATTTTTTTGAAATTACTACGTTCCCCAACATTGGCATCCGAGCCAGGGTTTATGCGTAGATGTTATATGCACGAGTAGAACACAAGTGAGTTGTGGGCGATACAAGTCATACTGCTTACCAGCATGTCACACTTTGGTTCGGCGGTATTGTTGGATGAAGCGGCCCGGACCGATATTACGCGTACGCTTACGCGAGACTGGTTCTACCGACGTGCTTTGCACACAGGTGGCTGGCGGGTGTCTGTTTCTCCAACTTTAGTTGAACCGAGTGTGGCTATGCCCGGTCCTTGAGAAGGTTAAAACAGCACTGACTTGACGAACTATCGTTGTGGTTTTGATGCGTAGGTAAGAACGGTTCTTGCTCAGCCCGTAGCAGCCACGTAAAACTTGCAACAACAAAGTAGAGGACATCTAACTTGTTTTTGCAGGGCATGTTGTGATGTGATATGGTCAAGACACGATGCTATATTTTATTGTATGAGATGATCATGTTTTGTAACCGAGTTATCGGCAACTGGCAGGAGCCATATAGTTGTCGCTTTATTGTATGAAATGCAATCGCCCTGTAATGCTTTACTTTATCACTAAGCGGTAGCGATAGTTGTAGAAGCAATAGTTGGGACGACAACGATGCTACGATGGAGATCAAGGTGTCGTGCCGGTGACGATGGTGATCATGACGGTGCTTGGAGATGGAGATCACAAGCACAAGATGATGATGGCCATATCATATCACTTATATTGATTGCATGTGATGTTTATCCTTTATGCATCTTATTTTGCTTTGATTGACGGTAGCATTATAAGATGATCTCTCACTAAATTTCAAGATAAAAGTGTTCTCCCTGAGTATGCACCGTTGCCAAAGTTCGTCGTGTCGAGACACCACGTGATGATCGGGTGTGATAAGCTCTACGTTCATCTACAACGGGTGCAAGCCAGTTACTTGACGAGCCTGGCATATGCAGATATGGCCTCGGAACACTGAGACCGAAAGGTCAAGCGTGAATCATATAGTAGATATGATCAACATAGTGATGTTCACCATTGAAAACTACTCCATCTCACGTGATGATCGGACATGGTTTAGTTGATTTGGATCACGTGATCACTTAGATGATTAGAGGGATGTCTATCTAAGTGGGAGTTCTTAAGTAATATGATTAATTGAACTTAAATTTATCATGAACTTAGTACCTGATAGTATTTTGCTTGTCTATGTCGATTGTAGATAGATGGCCCGTGCTGTTGTTCCGTTGAATTTTAACGCGTTCCTTGAGAAAGCAAAGTTGAAAGATGATGGTAGCAATTACACGGACTGGGTCTGTAACTTGAGGATTATCCTCATTGCTGCACAGAAGAATTACGTCCTGGAAGCACCGCTGGGTGCCAGGCTTGCTGCAGATGCAACTAACGACGTTAAGAACGTATGGCAGAGCAAAGCTGATGACTACTCGATAGTTCAGTGTGCCATGCTTTACAGCTTAGAACCGGGACTTCAACGACGTTTTGAACGTCATGGAGCATATGAGATGTTCCAGGAGTTGAAGTTAATATTTCAAGCAAATGCCCGGATTGAGAGATATGAAGTCTCCAATAAGTTCTATAGCTGTAAGATGGAGGAGAATAGTTCTGTCAGTGAACATATACTCAAAATGTCTGGGTATAACAATCACTTGATTCAACTAGGAGTTAATCTTCCGGATGATAGTGTCATTGACAGAATTCTTCAATCACTGCCACCAAGCTACAAGAGCTTCGTGATGAACTATAATATGCAAGGGATGGATAAGACAATTCCCGAGCTCTTTGCAATGCTAAAGGCTGCGGAGGTAGAAATCAAGAAGGACCATCAAGTCTTGATGGTCAACAAGACCACCAGTTTCAAGAAAAAGGGCAAAGGGAAGAAGAAGGGGAACTTCAAGAAGAACAACAAATAAGTTGCTGCTCAAGAGAAGAAACCCAAGTCTGGACCTAAGCCTGAGACTGAGTGCTTCTACTGCAAGCAGACTGGTCACTGGAAGCGAAACTGCCCCAAGTATTTGGCGGATAAGAAGGATGGCAAGGTGAACAAAGGTGTATGTGATATACATGTTATTGATGTGTACCTTACTAGAGCTCGCAGTAGCACCTGGGTATTTGATATTGGTTCTGTTGCTAATATTTGCAACTCGAAACAGGGACTACGGATTAAGCGAAGATTGGCTAAGGACGAGGTGACGATGCGCGTGGGAAATGGTTCCAAAGTCGATGTGATCGCCGTCGTCGCGCTACCTCTACATCTACCTTCGGGATTAGTTTTAGACCTAAATAATTGTTATTTGGTGCCAGCATTAAGCATGAACATTATATCTGGATCTTGTTTGATGCGAGATGGTTATTCATTTAAATCTGAGAATAATGGTTGTTCTATTTATAAGAGTAATATCTTTTATGTTCATGCAACCTTGAAGAGTGGTCTATTTTTGTTGAATCTCGATAGTAGTGATACACATATTCATAATGTTGAAGCCAAAAGATACAGAGTTGATAATGATAGTGCAACTTATTTGTGGCACTGCCGTTAGGGTCATATTGGTGTAAAGCGCATGAAGAAACTCCATACTGATGGACTTTTGGAATCACTTGATTATGAATCACTTGGTACTTGCGAACCATGCCTTATGGGCAAGATGACTAAGACGCCGTTCTCCAGAACAATGGAGCGAGCAACAGATTTGTTGGAGATCATACATACTGATGTATGTGGTCCGATGAATGTTGAGGCTCGTGGCGGGTATCGTTATTCTCTCACCTTCACAGATGATTTGAGCAGATATGGGTATATCTACTTAATGAAACATAAGTCTAAAACATTTGAAAAGTTCAAAGAATTTCATAGTGAAGTGGAAAATCATCGTAACAAGAAAATAAAGTTTGTACGATCTGATCGTGGAGGAGAATATTTGAGTTACGAGTTTGGTCTACATTTGAAACAATGCGGAATAGTTTCGCAACTCACGCCACCCGGAACACCACAGCGTAATGGTGTGTCCGAACGTCGTAATCGTACTTTACTAGATATGGTGCGATCTATGATGTCTCTTACTGATTTACTGCTATCGTTTTGGGGTTATGCTTTAGAGACGGCTGCATTCACGTTAAATAGGGCACCATCGAAATCCGTTGAGACGACGCCTTATGAACTATGGTTTGCCAAGAAACCAAAGTTGTCGTTTCTTAAAGTTTAGGGCTGTGATGCTTATGTGAAAAAGCTTCAACCTGATAAGCTCGAACCCAAATCGGAGAAATGTGTCTTCATAGGATACCCAAAGGAAACTGTTGGGTATACCTTCTATCACAGATCCGAAGGCAAGACATTCGTTGCTAAGAATGGGTCCTTTCTAGAGAAGTAGTTTCTCTCGAAAGAAGTGAGTGGGAGGAAAGTAGAACTAGATGAGGTAACTGTACCTGCTCCCTTATTGGAAAGTAGTTCATCACAGAAACCGGTTCCTGTGACACCTACACCAATTAGTGAGGAAGCTAATGATATTGATCATGAAACTTCAGATCAAGTTACTACTGAACCTCGTAGGTCAACCAGAGTAAGATCCGCACCAGAGTGGTACAGTAATCCTATTATGGAGGTCATGTTACTTGACCAAGGCGAACCTACGAACTATGAAGAAGCGATGGTGAGCCCAGATTCCGCAAAATGGCTTGAGGCCATGAAATCTGAGATGGGATCCATGTATGAGAACAAAGTGTGGACTTTGGTTGACTTGCCTGATGATCGGCAAGCCATTGAGAATAAATGGACCTTCAAGAAGAAGACTGACGCTGACGGTAATGTTACTGTCTATAAAGCTCGACTTGTTGCGAAAGGTTTTCGACAAGTTCAAGGGATTGACTACGATGAGACTTTCTCACCCGTAGCGATGCTTAAGTCTGTCCGAATCATGTTAGCAATTGCCGCATTTTATGATTATGAAATTTATGTCAAAACTGCATTCCTGAATGGATTTCTGGAAGAAGAGTTGTATATGATGCAACCAGAAGGTTTTGTCTATCCAAAGGGAGCTAACAAAGTGTGCAAGCTCCAGCGATCCATTTATGGACTGGTGCAAGCCTCTCGGAGTTGGAATAAACGTTTTGATAGTGTGATCAAATCATATGGTTTTATACAGACTTTTGGAGAAGCCTGTATTTACAAGAAAGTGAGTGGGAGCTCTGTAGCATTTCTGATATTATATGTGGGTGACATATTGCTGATTGGAAATAATATAGAATTTCTGGATAGCATAAAAGGATACTTGAATAAGAGTTTTTCAATGAAAGACCTCGGTGAAGCTGCTTACATATTACGCATCAAGATCTATAGAGATAGATCAAGACACTTGATAGGACTTTCACAAAGCACATACCTTGACAAAGTTTTGAAGAAGTTCAAAATGGATCAAGCAAAGAAAGG
This sequence comes from Triticum aestivum, assembly GCF_018294505.1. Taxonomy (NCBI): domain Eukaryota; kingdom Viridiplantae; phylum Streptophyta; class Magnoliopsida; order Poales; family Poaceae; genus Triticum; species Triticum aestivum. The sequence continues at coordinate 394,236,352 of NC_057805.1, forward strand.
GTTCTTGCCTGTGTTATAAGGTGTGAAGTTGAGTCAGACTCAATGCACGACCACTGCAGAAGATAGAGAGAAAATGAAAGATGTTCCGTATGCTTCAGCCATAGGCTCTATCATGTATGCAATGCTGTGTACCAGACCTGATGTGTGTCTTGCTATTAGCCTAGCAGGGAGGTACCAAAGTAATCCAGGAGTGGATCACTGGACAGCGGTCAAGAACATCCTGAAATACCTGAAAAGGACTAAGGATATGTTTCTCGTTTATGGAGGTGACAAAGAGCTATTCGTAAATGGTTATGTCGATGCAAGCTTTGACACTGATCCGGACGATTCTAAATCGCAAAACGGATATGTGTTTACATTGAACGGTGGAGCTGTCAGTTGGTGCAGTTCTAAACAAAGCGTCGTGGCGGGATCTATGTGTGAAGCGGAGTACATAGCTGCTTCGGAAGCAGCAAATGAAGGAGTCTGGATGAAGGAGTTCATATCCGATCTAGGTGTCATACCTAGTGCATCGGGTCCAATGAAAATCTTTTGTGACAATACTGGTGCAATTGCCTTGGCAAAGGAATCCAGATTTCACAAGAGGACCAAGCACATCAAGAGACTCTTCAATTCCATTCGGGACCAAGTCCAGGTGGGAGACATAGAGATTTGCAAGATACATACGGATCTGAATGTTGCAGACCCGTTGACTAAGCCTCTTCCACGAGCAAAACATGATCAGCACCAAAACTCCATGGGTGTTAGAATCATTACTGTGTAATCTAGATTATTGACTCTAGTGCAAGTGGGAGACTGAAGGAAATATGCCCTAGAGGCAATAATAAAGTTATTATTTATTTCCTCATATCATGATAAATGTTTATTATTCATGCTAGAATTGTATTAACCGGAAACATAATAATGTGTGAATACATAGACAAACATAGTGTCACTAGTATGCCTCTACTTGACTAGCTCGTTAATCGAAGATGGTTGAGTTTCCTAGCCATGGACATGAGTTGTCATTTGATTAACGGGATCACATCATTAGGAGAATGATGTGATTGACTTGACCCATTCCATTAGCTTAGCACTTGATCGTTTAGTATGTTGCTATTGCTTTCTTCATGACTTAAACATGTTCCTATGACTATGAGATTATGCAACTCCCGTTTACCGGAGGAACATTTCGTGTGCCACCAAACGTCACTACGTAACTGGGTGATTATAAAGGTGCTCTGCAGGTGTCTCCGAAGGTACTTGTTGAGTTGGCGTATTTTGAGATTAGGATTTGTCACTCCAAATGTCGGAGAGGTATCTCTGGGCCCTCTCGGTAATGCACATCACTATAAGCCTTGCAAGCAATGTGACTAATGAGTTAGTTGCGGGATGATGCGTTATGGAACGAGTAAAGAGACTTGCCAGTAACGAGATTGAACTAGGTATTGAGATACCGACGATCGAATCTCGGGCAAGTAACATACCGATGACAAAGGGAACAATGTATGTTGTTATGCGGTTTGACCGATAAAGATCTTCATAGAATATGTGGGAGCCAATATGAGCATCCAGGTTCCGCTATTGGTTATTGACCGGAGACGTGTCTCGGTCATGTCTACATAGTTCTCGAACCCGTAGGGTCCGCACGCTTAAAGTTTGGTGACGATCGGTATTATGAGTTTTTGTGTTTTGATGTACCGAAGGTAGTTCGGAGTCCCGGATATGATCACGGACATGACGAGGAGTCTCGAATTGGTCGAGACATAAAGATCGATATATTGGACGACTATGTTTGGACACCGGAAAGGATCCGGGAAGTTTCGGACATTTACCAGAGTACCGGGGGGTTACCGGAACCCCCCGAGGAGTTAATTGGGCCTCATGGGCCTTAGTGGGAGAAGAGGAGGGGCGGCCAGGGCAGCCGCGTGGCCCCTCCCCCTCTAGTCCGAATTGGACAAGGAGGGGGGCGGCGCCCCCCTTTTTCCTTCTCCTCCTCTCTCCCTTCCTTCCCTCTCCTACTCCAACAAGGAAAAGGAGGAGTCCTACTCCCGGTGGGAGTAGGACTCTCCCCTTGCGCCTCCCCCTTGCTCCTTTATATACGGGGGCAGGGGCACCTCTAGACACAACAATTGATCTCTTGATCTCTCCCAGCCGTGTGCGGAGCCCCCCTACACCATATTCCACCTCGGTCATACGTAGCGGTGCTTAGGCGAAGCCCTGTGTCGGTGCAACATCATCACCGTCATCACGCCGTCGTGCTGACGGAACTCTCCCGTGAAGCTCTGCTGGATTGGAGTTCGCGGGACGTCATCGAGCTGAACGTGTGCTGAATTCGGAGGTGTCGTACGTTCGGTACTTGGATCGGTTGGATCGTGAAGACGTACGACTACATCAACCGCGTTGTGCTAACGCTTCCGCTTTTGGTCTACGAGGGTATGTGGACAACACTCTCCCCTCTCGTTGCTATGCATCACCATGATCCGGCGTGTGCGTAGGAATTTTTTTGAAATTACTACGTTCCCCAACATGGCCGGCCTCCTCCTCCCTCCCTCCTTTATATACGGGGGGGGGGCACCCCATAGACACACAAGTTGATCTTTTAGCCGTGTGCAGTGCCCCCCTCCACAGAAACACACCTCGGTCATATCGTCGTAGTGCTTAGGCGAAGCCCTGCGCCGGTAACTTCATCATCACCGTCACCACGCCGTCATGCTGACGAAACTCTCCCTCGGCCTCAACTGGATCAAGAGCTTGAGGGACGTCACCGAGCTGAACGAGTGTAGATCGCGGAGGTGTCGTGCGTTCGGTACTTGGATCGGTTGGATCGTGAAGACGTTCGACTACATCAACCGCGTTACTAAACGCTTCCGCTTTCGGTCTACGAGGGTACGTGGACACACTCTCCCCGCTCGTTGCAGTGCTTCTCCTAGATAGATCTTGCGTGATCGTAGGCAATTTTTTTGAAATACTATGTTCCCCAACACTTTGCTTGATAATATTGTTCCACTAGGTGAATTTCTTGATGAACAAATTGCTAAAGTTAAAGAAATTGAGAATGCTGAAACCAATGAAATTACTGAAACTGATGACGCTGAAGATTATGATTCACCTATTGGACCTAGCACTCCTAGATATGAAGTGCCTAAGATACCTGAAGGATATGTTATGGAAGGATAAATAGCTAAGGATTTTCTTGCTTGTAAGGATAGGGATGATCTTAAGAAATTACTATGCAAGTTAAAAGAAAAATCTTTGAATGCTAGAATGAAATGTGATTCCACGTTTGCTACTTCACCTATCTTTACTACTGATAAGGATTATGAATTATTCTCTGTCGATCATGAGTTAATTACTTTGGTTGAATCTGATCCTTTCCATGGCTATGAAACTGAAACTGTAGTGACACATCTTACTAGGGGAGGAGTCCCACAAGGAAAGGGGGGGCTTCCCTACTTGGGCCCTTGTGGCCCAAGTTGCCTTCCACCTCCTAGCCTTTTAAGGCCCATTAATATTTAAATTAAATATAAAATGTTCTAATCGTTTTCAAAGCATTATATACATAATTTAACATCCTCGAAAACATTTCCCACCTATATATAATTAATCGATAATACCCGGTATTACCCGATATTCACTGAAACCCTTCCCGCGACTCCGAAACGCTTCCAGAACCTCTCAGAACTATTTCGGATATTGATAAAATAATTCCACAAATATATTCTCATCACTCCCGTTCTACTAACACTCAGCAAATCGTGATTACCTTAAGCTTGTGATCCCGTAGGTTCGGTAAATCAAAGACATGAACGAAACCCCTTCGTTCAATGACCGATAGCGGAGCATGGACATCCATATCGGTCCCTATGATTACACGAATGATATTCGAGTGAACCTTTGGTTACCATGTGATGTTCCCTTTGCTTCGCGATACTTTACAAAACCCGGTGTGCATTGGTATCCTCCTAAGTCACCACCATGCTCACTAAACCATTGCTCCCGTTACCGATTTTGTTCTTCTTTCTCGTTGACGTGTTCCGGCATCCCCGTGAGGTAGTCACATGTGTCTGGCCAACGATGATTGATGCCGTCACACCGAGAGTGCCCTAAGAATATCTCTCCATCATCGGAGGAGCAAATCCCACTCTCGAGCTATCCGGTGCCCTGAAAAGTTGTCGTTATGATCACCTTGTTAGAGATGGCGTTTGAACAAATCCAAAGCCCACCGTCTGGTAGGAAGTGATCGAGACACTCTCATGGTCTGAGGAACTAAAACACATGCTAACACTTCATGTTATAACAAATGATTTCTGACGATATAATCACAAAGTATAACCGACAAGTATTGGGTCGATTCAATATGATCGTTCTTCTAACATCATACCCTCAATGTTGTTTTAGAACTATAGTTACACTTAACGATATCCTAAGATCCAAAAAAACGTGATCACCAACAACACTTGAACCAGTCTTAGAGGTGAGACCGAGAACCTATTGTTACCGTTTATCATTTCACACGTGCATATGAATTTTCCACTGAATCTCATATTCCAGGATCATATCAGTTATAGCATGAAATATAAACTCTTAACTATGAATAGAAAAATATAATAATACAATATTATTGCCTCTAGTGCATATTTCCAACACAGAGATGGTTGGTAACATTGACTGCATGCATCCAAGATGCAAGAATTGCCTTGCAGTATGGCATCACCAATACAATGACATTTTAGTGATGATTGCCTCTGAGAACCTGTGGATTTTTTCATGATACAATGACATGCCTGGTTCTCACAATAGCATCTATGCTTTGTAGAGATCTTCTCTTTGGCGAGACAAACATTCTAAACTGTCCGAGTTGTTGCGAACTTGTGATTGTAACTTACACAAGTGTCTCTTCGGTTTTTCTATTTAAATCAATTTGTAAGAGTATGAGATTTTGTTATACTAGCTAGAAACATTTGAGTTACTATAGGACAATAAAAGATCTCCAGAGGAAATTGGTCAAAAAATTCATTTTTGATCCAACAACAATTGTTGTCACAAAAACATATAAAACCCCACCACAAATCTGGCGTCAGATTATTAGGCATGGCAAATAAAAAAATTATGGCAAATTGTGTGTCGCGAGCATATTTTTTATGGCAATCAAACATTAATTTGCCGTAAAAAATTGATTTGCCATGCTTAAAAATGCTCGCGACACATAATTTGCCATAAAAAAATATTCGGTTTGCCATGCTTAAAAATCCGACGTCAGTTTTTTAGGATTTCCGAACATATATCTTTGCTGTTTTATTAGAACTAAACATATCCTTGTTGGCTTCATCTATCTCAGCACACATGTTCACGAATTAGATAACAAAATTCCAACCACATGGCATATGTGGTACGCTATCACAAAAAGAATCTTAAAAACAAGAGAATAAAATTTCTTGGTTCAAATAAACCCTTAACCTCACAGGAAGGAGAATGTACCACTGTTTCGACTCTCAACGGACATCGTGTAAGCTACTCCCTCCGTCCCATAATATAAGAGCGTTTTTGACATTGATGTAGTGTCAAAAACGCTCTTATATTATGGGACGGGGGGAGTAGATGTCTTTGCATGTATTTTTGCATCGGCCAGCAAAATCGTCACAGAAAAAAAAACACATCGGCCGCAAGATCTTCATACATGTACCTTAACATCGGCTTTGATCTTTCTAATAAATGGACCCTCACAACCATTTATATCATTACAAATTGCAAAAAAATATTTATTTCTTAAGTTTTTTTCGAGAGTACGCCAAAGGCGTACCATATTTTTATAGACGAAAGAGAGTTAATTACAAGAAGCCCATCCCTGATGCGAACAATTCAGGATGGGAGACACACACCTACTCCAACTCCGTACACTCTAAGCTAACTCCTCACAAAACGTTGTAGACGTCCCACTCCAAGCCCTGCCGTATGACATGTCGTGATTTCATCAATCACTAGGTTGGGAATGAGGAGTGCCGGCTTCTGTTGGTCATGTCTGCTGAAGACCCTTGCGTTTCTTTGCTTCCAAAGTATCCAAGCCACCGCCGTCACCAGAGTGTCAAAGCCTCTTCTGTCTGCTCCCCTAAACTTCTTCCTTTCTCTCATCCACCAGTCTGAGAAGGTGTCATTTTGAGTTGTTCCTACAACATTGAGGCCTAGCAGGTTGAACACTCGATGCCACACCTCCTGTGCAAAGGTGCACTTGGCCAGTATGTGGTCAACATTGTCCTCCGCTTGTAAACACGTGAAGCATGGCGACGGTTGGTCCTGAAGACCGTGACGTGCTCGACTGTCCGATGTCCACAATCTGTATTGTAACGCCAACCAAATAAACAGCTTGCACTTAAGCGTCGCCCGGCTTCTCCAAGTACATGCCGCCGTCGGGGATTTCTGCAGGCCCGAGCAAAGGTAGTCATAGATCGATTTGGCCGAGTAGCTCGCCGTATTCGTCGCCGGCCAACAGAACAGGTCCGGTTCATTCACATCTCTGTGCACCGAAGCAAGCGCGTGGCAAAGGTGCATGCACTGCACTGCAGTTGGGCAGTGAAGGAAGCAGTGACGTCACAGTCCTCGTACCACCTGTCCTCCGTGGGTGCTTCATGGTCCGTCCGACTGTTAATGATTCTCGTTGGCACCGTCTCCATCAAGCGCGGCGCGATATCTGACACGCCGAGTCCGCGTATCCACTTGTCTCTCCAGAACAGGACGTTGTCGCCCCTCCCAACCACAATCCTGACCATGATGTCGAATATTGCTCTTGCGTTGTAGTCGTCCGCCATAGGTAAACCTTGCCATGGTCTGCTGGGGTCAGTTCTCCTTAGCCACTCCCACCTCACTCTCAGGGCCAGAGCCTTTCATGTTCTTAAGCCCTAAGCCTCCAAACTATTTCGATCGGCAAACTTGGTCCCATGCCACGAGGCATTGCCCTCCATTGCTTTTCTCCTTCCCAGCCCAGAAAAACGACCTCATCCATTTATTCATCTCCTCGAACACCCAATCTAGCGCGTCCGTAATCATCAGGTGGTGCACTGGCCTAGCTGCGACAACGGACTGAACCAAAACGAGCCGACCGGTTCGCTGTATAAGTCCTCGTTGCCAGGCAGGGATCACTTTCCGGACTTGGTCCAGCATGGGCATCCATTCAGCCCGCGTTAAACTTCGGATTGCAAGCTGTAGGCCGAGGTATTTGCAAGGGAATTCGGCAAGTCCACAGTGCAGTAATCCGGCCACCCGCTCCTTGTCCTCATGATCACCACGGATCAAGATCGCCGAAGATTTGCGGTAGTTAACTTTTAGCCCCGAGGCCTCCCCAAACACGTCCAACATCTCACAAACTACCGACATGTCTTGCTGCGAAGGTTTGACGAACAGCGCTACGTCATCCGCGTAAATCGATAATCTTTGCAGCGCCGATATTCTGGTATACGAGTTGAGCACGCCCACATCAGTGGCTTTGTTGATTAGCGCCGTTAGTGCATCCATGGCGATTACGAAGAGCATTGGCGAAATTGGGTCGCCTTGGCGCAGACCACAGGCGTGTAAGAAACTTCCTCCGGGAAAGCACCATTCTCATGAAGTACAAAGTTTTTGTGAGGAAAAAAAAGCATAATAAGAAGAAGGTTCAAATCCATTGAAGAAATATATTTTTATTGATCAACTGGTCCATCGGGGGAAACATGAAGACCAAAAGAATATTCAAGAGTTAAAAACACTAGCAGCACAGACGAGCTACGGCATGTGATTAACTCATCAAATCGAACTCACATTACAGACAAAAATCCCAAGAACAAAATTCAACCGTGCTTTCCTTCACAGCCATGAGATCAAAATCCTAAGCTTGACATCGTCCAGCACTGTGCTGGCAGAGTTGACCTCTAGCTTCCCTAATGCCAACTCCGTATTTTGACTCAACAACTCTAAAACACGCGCAATATACTACAGTAAAAGTCTCCATCATCATTACCCAAAATGTGTTTAGATTTAATTCCAAGGAGTTACAGTTTAAGATAACAACTTGATATTCCAGTGCATGAATACTACTCCCTCCGTTACGATGGGAGTAGTCATGGTGAGTAACACTGCCACAATTTCACTCTACTGTAACTAGTAACTACATCAATGGTGTGAAGATGCATGACATTATGGAAGCAACAAGGTAAGTTCAACAGTTAGGGCAACACCATCACTTCCAAATGCGTAGCGACATTTCGCCAAATCCAGCACCAAGCTCCTGATCATTGAACACAGTATAATACTCCCTCTGTATCAAAATATAAGACTTTTTTTATACTCCCTTTGTGTCAAACTATAAGACGTTTTTTGATATTCCCTTTGTATCAAAAAACGTCATATATTTTGATACAGAAGGAGTACTATGTTCTCAGCTGTAAGTAAATACTACCATAACTAATGTTCTTTTGCAAATTGCAGTCAACATGCCTGAAGTCTTTTCATACAAGACAACTTTCATGCATGACGGTGTTCAGTTTTCAACAATGCCTATGATGCCAACAAAGCATGAACGAATCTGGTGCAAACATCAGCAAGATAACTTGGCATACAAAAAAATAAAATCAAAACTATAGAATCACCAACATGTTGTCAAGAAGGAGCGTATATGCCTTTCTCTGCATAAAACACTAACGGTAGACAAAATTAGGAGCAGCTTATAGGACAATCACCTCAACAATGGGACAAAAACAACATAGTAGCATCAGCTCCAGATCACAATCTACAACTGCACGACTGAAAAAATTCTTCAGAGCATAATGATGATACCCTAAATTCCGGCAACGAAAACAGTACATAGCAATAATGGTTATATAATACTTACGAAGTTCTCAGCTGTAAGTAAATACTACTACCATAACTAATGTTCTTTTGGATATTGCAGTCAACATGCCTAAAATCTTTTCATATCAGAAACAAGTTCAATAAAAGCCATCATGGCCTGCAACCATCCAATATGATGCACAAGCCTTTCGAAATCATGTCCAGAACACATGCAATTCGTTCACAATTCATGCAATGGAAATTTTGCAATTTCCAACATACAGTGTACTGAAACATAATAGAGGATAACTGCACGGATTAAAAGGAACCCCTGTTGTCGTATTAAAAGAGAAAGAAGGAATCAACATCGTCCATGCACTCTACTGGAAGAGTTGGCCTCTAGCTTCCCTCATGCCAAATCCGTATTTCGACTCAATGACTTTAAAACAAGCGCAATATATTAAAAGGCACCATCATCATTTCCCAAAAAATGTGCTCAGATTTGAGTCCAAGGAGTTATAGGTTAAGATAACAACTTCATATTCTAGCGTATGAATACTAGTCATGGTAAGTAACACTGCCACAGTTTCACTCCACTGTAACTAGTAACTACATAAATGGTCTGAAGATGCATGGCATTATGTAAGCAACAATTTAAGTTCAACAGTTGGGCATCACTTCCAAATGTATAGGCGTATAGCGACCTTGCTCCAAATCCAGCACTAAGCTACTGATCATTGAACATAATATAATACTATGTTCTCAGCTGTAAGTAAATACTACCATAACTAATGTTCTTTTACCTATTGCAGTCAACATGCCTAAAATCTTTCATCGAGGGAAAAGCACATTAAAAAGGTTCAAATCCACTGGAGAAATATTTTTTCATCGATCAACTGATCCATGAGGGGGAACTTAAAGACAAAAATAATAATCAAGAGTTAACAACACTAGCAGCACAGAATACTAGTCCATATTCCAGTGCATGATAACTAGTCATGGTAAGTAACACTGCCACAGTTTCACTCCACAGTAACTAGTAACTTCATCAATGGTGTGAAGATGCATGGCATTTGTAAGCGACAATTTAAGTTCAACAGTTGGGCATCTCTTCCAAATGTATAGCGCCCTTTCTCCAAATCCAGCACTAAACTACTGTCATTGAACATGATATAAAACTATGTTCTCACTTCTCAGCTGTAAGTAAATATTACCATAATTATGTTCTTTTGCATATTGCAGGAAACAAGCCTAAAATCTTTTGATACAAGACAATTTTCATGCAAGCGTCAGCAAGATAACCCAGCAGACATAAATTCAGAAATGTGGAAGATGAATCACCAAACATGTAATCAAGAATGTGCATATCTGCTTTTCTCTGAGTGTAACAGTAACAGTAGACAAAAATTAGGAGCAGCTTATAGAACAATCTCCTCAACAATGGGACAAAAACAACATAGTAGCATTGGCTCCAGATCAAAATCGACAACCGAACTGCAACCACTAAAAAAAATACTTCAGAGCATAATGATGATACCCTAAATTCCAGCAACGAAAACAGTACATAGCAGTGGTATCCGTATCACAAACAAGTTCAATAACAACCATCATGACCTGCAGGCATATCGTCCGATATGATGCCCAAACCATTCGAAATCATGTTCCGAACACATGCAATTCGTTCACAATTCATGTAATGGAAATTTCCAACATACAGTGTACTTACTGAAACATAACAGGGGATAAGTGCACAGACACAAAGAAACACCTGCTGTCGTATTCAAAGAGAAAGAAGGAATCAATATCTGTGAACCTCTGTCACCGTAGTGCGAATCATGAAAAGGCTAACCAGTTTGAGTTTCATCAGCAGAGATTGCAGTATCCGAACCGGAACCATCAGGGAAACTCAAGCTCGGGGAACCATTGGCAGGTACCGTCATTCTGCTGCTTCCGAAGGAACTCAGGGAGGATGAGGCTCTCTTTGAGCACATGTGGAGTAATTCTGAGGCCCCGAGCAAAACAGTTGACAGATCCCTGAAGTTTATCCATCTTATCATAATGCGACAGCTTGCCCGGGCTTTCTAACACCAGCATATCCGATTCCAGCACCAGCACATCCCCCCCTTGATACAGGACAGCCGGATCATAAGCAGGTGTGAAGGACAGCTCAACCGGGTGCTTGACCCAGTTCATCTGCTCGTAGTCCTCCATGAACCAGATAACAGACTTCTGTGCAGATTGGTGGCAGCAGAACATGGCAAGCGTGCCGTCCATCTCAAACAGCTGCGCGTGGTGGCGCTCGCCCAGCATCGCCTCCGCGGGAGGAGGGATCCAGCTGAATGACTCAGCATCGGTGTCGAACACCAGAATGTTGCCCCCTTGGCTCCGTTGCGGCCGCCAGTGCAGCCTGCCGCGGAAGAGGACGGGCGGCGATGTGCTGGAGCTCTCCAGCCCTCTGGCCAGCCCGGCGGCCACGGCGGCCGACGACGCGAGCAGCTCGATGTCCCTGATCGCCTGCTGGGATCCCAGCGAGAGGACGTAGTAGGAGTACTCCCCGTCGAGGCCCTCGACCAGGTGGTACAGCACCCGGTACTCCCCAGAAGCGGCGTGCCTGTAGAACCCCACGAATTCCGGGCCATCACGAAACAGCAGCCGCAGGCGAGCACCTTGGCGCGTGGCGGGGTTGCAGACGAGGAAGGTCTCGCGGAAGCCGAGGAGGAGCAGGCCGTCGCAGGAGCCGTGGAGCGCGAGCGCGTCGGAGCCGATGGAGGGCACGCGGCCAGACACCGTAACCCGCATGACCGCCCGGCGCCTGTTGGTGCCGAGGTTGACGGCCTCGAGGCAGTGCTCGTCGTAAGCCAGGAGGAGGGGCTGCGCTGGCTGGCGGGAGTGGTGCTTGCGGATGAAGGCGGGGTCGGCGGCGAGGTCGCACCAGGCCTTGCAGGCGGCGCGGAAGCGGAGGAGGTGCTTGGGCGGCACGCAGGCGAGGATCTCCGGGATCAGCTCCTCGGGGAGGTCGCCGAAGGAACGTCGTTCGGTTTCCTTCGCCGCCATGGGAAGGGAGGAGGTGAGGTCGGAGGGGTTCGAGAACCTTGAGAAATGCCTGCGAATTCCCCAGATCCGAATGAGCGGGCGAGAAATTGCTGGAATCGCAGCGCGTGAGGACGCGATCGACTCAGGAACGACTGGTGCGAGCTCACCTGTTCCTCGATTTCCCTTGATCTCCCTCGATCTCGCCGCAGAAGAACTCGAGAACACCACCCTTTCGGCCGTTGGAAGACGACGAGGTCGACAACGCAAGAAAGGGAGGGGGGTGGAAACGCTGCGGTGCGGGAACCGGACATTCTAGAGCGTTCCTGGTTTTCTGGGCTTCCTTTTTATCTGGGCCTGGCCTAGGCGTAACCTGGGTCGAGCCGAATCTCCAAAAACAAAAAGTAAACTGGAACGAGCCTATGCTAACCAATCGCTGCCCTTAAATATCTACTGCTTTCTTGTTCTAAAAAAATATATCTACTGCTTTCTTTTACGGAAATGATAAATCCCGAACGTTCGGATTTTAAGAATGGCAGGCCGAACATTTTTCATGGCAACTTTAGTTCACGCGAGGTCGGCAAAGATGGCAATTTTCTGACAAAAAACACAAACTGGGACAAAGTTGCCATGTCTTAACAACTAAAGTTGTCACCTCGCGTCCACTAAAGTTGCCATGAAAAAACGTTCGGGATGACATGCTGAAAATCCGAACGTTCGGGATTTATCGAGGTCCTTCTTTTAATGTAGCTAATATCTATTTATACTTATATACTTAATTAAAAAGAACTATGAGCCTCTCCAAAAATTCCCCAATAACCACTTATTGGGACTCCCTAAAAATTCTTCCCCGATAATCAATATGACATACCGGAGTACCCACTTGTCAATCAGTAGGCAATGCGCGACGGTGCTTCGGCGGCTATTGCGGTGGTTCAACGAAGGTCCAGCAGAGGCGGCGACTGTCCAGTGGTGACGGTGGCGCTCCGACAGGTCAGGCGGGGGGTATGGCGATGCTCTGGGGGGGGGGGGGTCCTATGGATGTCCGATGGTGGCGTTGGTGGTCCGACGGCGCTCCAACGATGGTGTGTGTTCATTTATGGCTGCGTGCTGATGTGGTGGTATTGGGGATTGGATTGGGGGAGGGCCAACCCCTCTCCATATAGGGGAAGATAAAAACTTTTGTGATCACCAATAATTTATTGTGAAAGAAGAGTTGTTGGAGCAATCTTCTTGAACCAACTCCCCTCATATCAAGATTTTATTGGGGAAAGGGGGGCTGTTGAAGATGCTCTAAGGTTCCATATTATATCAAGTTTCACCGCCTCCTCTTCGTCCATCCTGCCATCTAGACTCTCTCTCGGTGTTTTGTTTTTCGAGTTACAGAAGTATTCGAGAGTTACAGATTACTACAGACTGTTCTGTTTTTGACAGATTCTGTTTTCTATATGTGTTGTTTGTTTTTTTGATGAATCTATGGATAGTATCGGGGGGTATGAACCATGGAAAAGTTGGAATATAGTAGATATTACACCAATATAAATAAAGAATGAGTTTACAACAGTACCAAAAGTGGCGATTTATTTTCTTACACTAACGGAGCTTATGAGATTTTCTGTTGAGTTTTGTGTTGTGAAGTTTTCAAGTTTTTGGTAAGGATTTGATGGACTATGAAATGAGTGGCAAGAGCCTAAGCTTGGGGATGCCCAAGGCACCCCAAGGTAATATTCAAGGACAACCAAGAGCCTAAGCTTGGGATGCCCCGGAAGGCATCCCTTTTTTGTCTTCGTCTATCGGTAACTTTACTTGTGGCTATATTTTTATTCACCACATGATATGTGTTTTACTTGGAGCGTCTTGTATGATTTGAGTCTTTACTTTTTAGTTTGCCACAATCATCCTTGTTGTACACACCTTTTGAGACAGACACGCATGAATCGTGATTTATTAGAATACTCTATGTGCTTCACTTATATCTTTTGAGCTAGGCAATTTTACTCTAGTGCTTCATTTATATCTTTTTAGAGCACGGCGGTGGATTTATTTTATAGAAATTGGTGAACTCTCATGCTTCACTTATATTATTTTGAGAGTCTCTAAACAGCATGGTAATTTGCTTTGGTTATAAATTTAGTCCTAATATGATAGACATGCAAGAGGGATATAATAAAAACTTTCATATAAAATGCATTGAATACTATGAGAAGTTTGATTCCTTATGATTGTTTTGAGATATAAAGATGGTGATATTGGAGTCATACTAGTGAGTAATCGTGGATTGTAGAAATACTTGTGTTAAAGTTTGTGATTCCCGTAGCATGCACGTATGGTGAACCGTTATGTGATGAAGTCGGAGCATGATTTATTTATTTATTGTCTTCCTTATGAGTGGCGGTCGGGGACGAGCAATGGTCTTTTCCTACCAATCTATCCCCCTAGGAGCATGCGTGTAGTAATTCGTTTGGATAATTAATAAATTTTTGCAATAAGTATGTGAGTTCTTTATGAATAATGTTGAATCCATGGATTATACGCACTCTCACCCTTCCACCATTGCTAGCCTCTCTAGTACCGTGCAACTTTCGCCAGTGCCATACACCCACCATATACCTTCCTCAAAACAACCACCATACCTACCTATTATGGCATTTCCATAGTCATTCCGAGATATATTTCCATGCAACTTTCCACCGTTCCGTTTATTATGACACGCTTCATCATTGTCATATTGCTTTACATGATCATGTACTTGACATCATATTTGTGGCAAAGCCACCTTTCATAATTCTTTCATACATGTCACTCTTGATTCATTGCACATCTCGGTACACCGCCGGAGGCATTCATATAGAGTCATATTTTGTTCTAAGTATCGAGATGTAATTCTTGAGTTGTAAGTAAATAAAAGTGTGATGATCTTCACTATTATAGCATTGTCCCATGTGAGGAAAGGATGAGGAAGACTATGATTCCCCCACAAGTCGGGATGAGACTCCGGACGAAAAATAAAAAATGAGAGAAAAGAGAGAAGGGGCAATGTTACTGTCCTTTTACCACACTTGTGCTTCAAAGTAGCACCATGATCTTCATGATAGAGAGTCTCCTATGTTGTCACTTTCATATATTAGTGGGAATATTTTATTATAGAACTTGGCTTGTATATTCCAATGATGGGCTTCCTCAAATTGCCCTAGGTCTTCGTGAGCAAGCGAGTTGGATGCACACCCACTTAGTTTCTTTTTGAGCTTTCATAAACTGTAGCTCTGGAGCATCCGTTGCATGGCAATCCCTACTCACTCACATTGATATCTATTGATGGGCATCTTCATAGCCCGTTAATACGCCTAGTTGATGTGAGACTATCTCCTTCTTTTTGTCTTCTCCACAACCACCATATTCTATTCCACCTATAGTGCTATGTCCATGGCTCACGCTCATGTATTGCATGAAAGTTGAAAACGTTTGAGAACATCAAAAGTATGAAACAATTGCTTGCTTGTCATCGGGGTTGTGCATGATTTGAATATTTTGTATGATGAAGATGGAGCATAGCCAGACTATATGATTTTGTAGGGATAAGCTTTCTTTGGCCATGTTATTTTGAGAAGACATAATTGCCTTGTTAGTATGCTTGAAGTATTATTGTTTTTGTGTCAATATTAAACTTTTGTTTTGAATCTTATGGATCTGAACATTCATGCCACAATAAAGAAAATTACATGGATAAATATGTTAGGTAGCATTCCACATAAAAAATTCTGTTTTTATCATTTACCTACCCGAGGACGAGCAGGAATTAAGCTTGGGGATGCTTGATACGTCTCCAACGTATCTATAATTTTTTATTGTTCCATGCTATTATATTATCTATTTTGGATGTTTTATATGCATTTATATGCTATTTTATATTATTTTTGGCACTAACTTATTAACCTAGAGCCCAGTGCCAGTTTCTGTTTTTTTTCCTTGTTTTTGAGCTTCGCAGAAAAGGAATACCAAACAGAGTCCAAACGGAATAAAACCTTCGCGATAATTTTTCTTGGACTAGAAGACACCCAGGAGACTTGGAGTGCAAGTCAAAAGAGCCACGAGGCGACCACAAGGGTGGAGGGCGCGCCTAGCGGGGGTAGGGCGCGCCCCCTACCTTTTGGGCCCCTTGATACGTCTCCAACATATCTACTTTTTCTCACGCTTTTCCTCTTGTTTTGGACTCTAATTTGCATGATTTGAATGAAACTAACCCCGGACTGACGCTGTTTTCAGCAGAACTACCATGGTGTTGTTATTGTGCAAAAATAAAAGTTCTCGGAATGGAACGAAACTTTGCGACGATTTTTTATATCAATAATAAGAATTTCTGAAGCCAAGACCTGCCGGAGAGGGGCACCTGGGTGGGCACAACCCACCAGGGCGCACCCCCCTCTCCTGGCGCGCCCAGGTGGGTTGTACCCACCTGGTGGCCCCACAGACGATCCCCCTGACGCTATAAAATCACGTATTTCCAGGAAAAAAATCAGGGAGAAAGAATTATCGCGTTCCACGAGACGGAGCCGCCGCCAAGCTCTGTTCTTCCTCGGGAGGGCAGATCTGGAGTCCGTTTGGGGCTCCGGAGAGGGGGATCTTCGTTCTTCGTCATCACCAACCCATCTCCATCGCCAATTCCATGATGCTCCCCATCGGGAGTGAGTAGTTCCTTCGTAGGCTCGCTGGTCGGTGAGGAGTTGGATGATATTCATCATGTAATTGAGTTAGTTTTGTTGGGGCCCGATCCCTAGTATCCACTATGTTCTTAGATTGATGTTTCTATGACTTTGCTATGCTTAATGCTTGTCACTTTGGGCCCGGGTGCCATGAACTCAGATCTGAACTGTTTATGAATTCATCATTATATCCATTTTTAGATCCGATCTTGCAAGTTATAGTCACCTACTACGTGTTATGATCCGACAACCCCGGAGTGACAACAACCGGGCCCACTCTCGGTGATGATCGTAGTTTGAGGAGTTCATGTATTCACTATGTGTTAATGATTTGTTCCGGTTCTCTATTAAAAGGAGGCCTTAATATCCCTTAGTTTCCAATATGGACCCCGCTGCCACGGGAGGGTAGGACAAAAGATGTCATGCAAGTTATTTTAATAAAGCACGTATGACTATTTACCGAATACATGCCTACATTATATCGATGAACTGGAGTTAGTGCCATATTGCCCTAGGTTATAACTGTCACATGATGAATATCATCCAACAAGTCACCAATCCAATGCCTACGAATTTATCTTATATTGTTCTTGCTAAGTTACTACTGCTATCGTTACTGTTACACTTGCTACAAAATTACTGCTATCACTGTTACTGTTACCGTTGCTGCTGCCACTATTATCAAAACTATCAAACTACTTTGCTACTGATCACTTTGCTGCAGATAATTAATCTCCAGGTGTGGTTGAATTGACAACTCAGCTGCTAATACCTTCAAATATTCTTTGGCTCCCCTTGTGTCGAATCTATAAATTTGGCTTGAATACTCTACCATCGAAAACTGTTGTGATCCCCTATACTTGTGGGTTATCAAGACCTTTTTCTGGCGCCATTGCCAGGGAGCATAGCTATATTTGTTGAGTCACTTGGGATTATTATCAATTTATCACTATGAAGAATCTGAAGGATCCAAAGACTAAGATATTTCCCTCAAAGACGAGGGGAGGTAAGGAACTGCCATCCAGTTCTGCTTTAGATTCACTTTCTGTTATGAGTAAACATGCAACACCACCACATGCTATCAATTCTAATATGTCGCAAGTTATTGATGATGCTACTTCTACTATGAATGATGCTTATGATGATGCTAGTACCTTGCTTGATAATGATGATGTGCCACTTGGTGAATTTCTTGATGAACAAATTGCTAGAGTAATACAACATGATGTTGTTGAATCTGATGATGAGCTTGAAACTGAAACTCTTGAAACACCTGCTAGGACTAGCCTTCCTAGATATGAATTGCCTAAGGTACCGGAAGGTTATGTTATGAATGAGGAGACAACTAGAGATATTCTTGCTTGTAAGGATAGAGATGGTCTAGAGAAATTACTATGCAATTATAAGGAAAAATCTTTGAATGCTAGAATGAAATGTGATCCTAAGTTTGGTACTTCACCTATCTTTATTGATGATAAGGATTATGAATTCTCTGTCGACCCAGAGTTAATTACTTTGGTTGAATCTGATCCTATCCATGGTTATGAAACTGAAACAGTTGTGGCACATCTTACTAAGTTGAATGATATAGCCACCCTTTTTACTCATGATGAGAAAACTCGCTATTACTTTATTCTCAAATTATTTCCTTTCTCATTAAAGGGTGATGCTAAAGCATGGTACAATACTCTTACTCCTGGTTGTGTACGTAGTCCCCAGGATATGATTATTACTTCTCTGAAAAATATTTTCCTGCTCATAAGAAACAAGCTGCCTTACAGGAAATATTTAACTTTGCGCAAATTAAAGAAGAGAGTATCCCACAAGCTTGGGGGAGGCTTTGCCAGCTACTTAATGCTTTGCCTGATCATCATCTTAAGAAAAATGAAATACTTGATATCTTCTATAATGGACTAACCGATGCTTCTAGGGACTTCCTAGATAGTTGTGCTGGTTGTGTTTTCAGGGAACGAACTATTGCTCAAGCTGAATAATTATTGAATAACATATTGAAAAATTATGATGATTGGACTCTTCCTGAACCAACGGCTAAACCCACTCCAAAGAAGAGGGGTATATTATATCTCAGTCCTGAAGATATGCAAGAGGCAAAGAAATCTATGAAGGAAAAAGGTATTAAAGCTGAGGATGTTAAAATTTGACCTCCTATTGAAGAAATACATGGGCTTAATACACCACCAATGAAGGAAATATGCCCTAGAGGCAATAATAAAGTTGTTATTTATATTTCCTTATATCATGATAAATGTTTATTATTCATGCTAGAATTGTATTAACCGGAAACTTAGTACATGTGTGAATACATAGACAAACAAAGTGTCACGAGTATGCCTCTACTTGACTAGCTCGTTGAATCAAAGATGGATAAGTTTCCTAGCCATAGACATGAGTTGTCATTTGATTAACGGGATCACATCATTAGAGAATGATGTGATTTACTTGACCCATTCCGTTAGCTTAGCATTTGATCGTTTAGTATATTGCTATTGCTTTCTTCATGACTTATACATGTTCCTATGACTATGAGATTATGCAACTCCCAAATACCGGAGGAACACTTTGTGTGCTACCAAACGTCACAATGTAACTGGGTGATTATAAAGGTGCTCTACAGGTGTCTCCGATGGTACTTGTTGAGTTGGCATAGATCGAGATTAGGATTTGTCACTCCGATTGTCGGAGAGGTATCTCTGGGCCCTCTCGGTAATGCACATCACTGAGTTAGTTGCGGGATGATGCATTACGGAACGAGTAAAGAGACTTGCCGGTAATGAGATTGAACTAGGTATTGAGATACCGACGATCGAATCTCGGGCAAATAACATACCGATGACAAAGGGAACAACGTATGTTGCTATGCGGTTTGACCAATAAAGATCTTCGTAGAATATGTGGGAACCAATATGAGCATCTAGGTTCTGCTATTGGTTATTGACCAGAGACGTGTCTCGGTCATGTGTACATAGTTCTCGAACCCGTAGGGTCCGCACGCTTAACGTTTGGTGATGATCAGTGTTATGAGTTTATGTGTTTCGATGTACCGAAGATAGTTCGGAGTCCCGGATGTGATCATGGACATGACGAGGAGTCTCGAAATGGTCGAGACATAAAGATTGATATATTGGATGACTATATTCGGACACCGGATGAGTTCCGGGGGTCACCGGATAATTATCGGAGTGCCGGGGGGTTATCGGAACCCGCGGGGGAACTAATGGGCCAACATGGGCCTTGTGAGAGAGAGAGAGGAGAGGCCATGGGTGATAACCCACAAGTATAGGGGATCACAACAGTTCTCGAGGGTAGAGTGTTCAACCCAAATTTGTTGATTCGACACAAGGGGAGCCAAAGAATATTCTCAAGTATTAGCAATTGAGTTGTCAATTCAACCACACCTGGAAGACTTAATATCTGCAACAAAGTATTTAGTAGCAAAGTGGTATGGAAGTAACGGTAACGGTGGCAAAAGTAACAGTAGCAGTTTTGTAGTAACTGTAACAGTGGCAACGACAAAGTAACTAAGCAAAGATCAATATGTGAAAAGCTCGTAGGCATTGGATCGATGATGGATAACTATGTCGGATGCGATTCCTCATGCAACAGTTATAACATAGGGTGACACTGAACTAGCTCCGGTTCATCAATGTAGTGTAGGCATGTATTCCGAATATAGTCATACGTGCTTATGGAAAAGAACTTGCATGACATCTTTTGTGCTACCCTCCCGTGGCAGCGGGGTCCTATTGGAAACTAAGGGATATTAAGGCCTCCTTTTAATAGAGTACCGGACCAAAGCATTAACACTTAGTGAATACATGAACTCCTCGAACTACGGTCATCACCGGGAGTGGTCCCGATTATTGTCACTTCGGGGTTATCGGATCATAACACATAGTAGGTGACTAATGACTTGCAAGATAGGATCAAGAACTCACATATATTCATGAAAACATAATAGGTTCAGATCTGAAATCATGGCACTCGGGCCCTAGTGATAAGCATTAAGCATAGCAAAGTCATAGCAACATCAATCTCAGAACATAATGGATACTAGGGATCAAACCCTAACAAAACTAACTCGATTACATGATAAATCTCATCCAACCCATCACCGTCCAGCAAGCCTATGATGGAATTACTCAAGCACGGCGGTGAGCATCATGAAATTGGTGGTGGAGGATGGTTGATGATGACGACAGCGATGGATTCCCCTCTCCGGAGCCCCGAACGGACTCCAGATCAGCCCTCCCAAGAAAGTTTAGGGCTTGGCGGCTGCTCCGTATCGTAAAACGCGATGAATCCTTCTCTCTGATTTTTTCTCCCTGGACGTGAATATATAGAGTTGGAGTTGAGGTCGGTGGAGCACCAGGGGGCCCACGAGGCAGGGGGTGCGCCCAGGGGGCAGGCGCGCCCCCCACCCTCATGGACAGGGTGTGGGCCCCCTGGTCTTGATTCTTTCGCCAGTATTTTTTATAAATTCCAAAAATATTCTCCGTGAAGTTTCAGGTCATTCCGAGAACTTTTATTTCTGCACAAAAATAACACCATGGCAATTCTGCTGAAAACAGCATCAGTCCGGGTTAGTTCCATTCAAATCATGCAAGTTAGAGCCCAAAACAAGGGCAAAAGTGTTTGGAAAAGTAGATACGCTCGAGACGTATCAACTCCCCCAAGCTTAAACCTTTGCTTGTCCTCAAGCAATTCAGTTGACAAACTGAAAGTGATAAAGAAAAAAATTTACAAACTCTGTTTGCTCTTGTTGTTGTAAATATGTAAAGCCAGCATTCAAGTTTTCAGCAATTATTATGAACTAACCATATTCACAATAACACTTAGGTCTCATGTTTACTCATATCAATGGCATAATCAACTAGCGAGCAATAATAATAAATCTCGGATGACAACACTTTCTCAAAACAATCATAATATGATATAACAAGATGGTATCTCGCTAGCCCTTTCTGAGACCGCAAAACATAAATGCAGAGCACCTCTGAAGATCAAGGACTGACTAAACATTGTAATTCATGGTAAAAGAGATCCAGTCATAGTCATACTCAATATAAACTAATAATAATGCATGCAAATGACAGCGGTGCTCTCCAACTGGTGCTTTTTAATAAGAGGAGGATGACTCAACATAAAAGTAAATAGATAGGCCCTTCGCAGAGGGAAGCAGGGATTTGTAGAGGTGCCAGAGCTCGGTTTTTGAAATAGAGATAAATAATATTTTGAGTGGCATACTTTCATTGTCAACATAACAACCGAGAGATCTCGATATCTTCCATGCTACACACATTATAGGCGGTTCCCAAGCAGAATGGTAAAGTTTATACTCCCCCACCACCAACAAGCATCAATCCATGGCTTGCCCGAAACAACGGGTGCCTCCAACTAACAACAGTCCTGGGGGAGTTTTGTTTGCAATTATTTTGATTTAAGCATGGGACTAGGCATCCCGGTGACCAGTCATTTTCTCGTGAGTGAGGAGCGGAGTCCACTCCTCTTGAGAATAACCCGCCTAGCATGGTAGATACAGACAACCCTAGTTGATACATGAGCTATTCGAGCATACAAAACAGAATTTCATTTGAAGGTTTAGAGTTTGGCACATACAAATTTACTTGGAACGGCAGGTAGATACCGCATATAGGAAGGTATGGTGGACTCATATGGAATAACTTTGGGGTTTATGGAAGTGGATGCACAAGCAGTATTCCCGCTTAGTACAAGTGAAGGCTAGAAAAAGACTGGGAAGCGACCAACTAGAGAGCGACAATAGTCATGAACATGCATTAAAATTAATAAACATTGAGTGCAAGCATGAGTAGGATATAATCCACCATGAACATAAATATCGTGGAGGCTATGTTGATTTTGTTTCAACTACATGCGTGAACATGTGCCAAGTCAAGCCACTTGAATCATTCAAAGGAGGATACCACCCTATCATACCACATCACAACCATTTTAATAACATGTTGGCACGCAAGGTAAACCATTATAAACTCCTAGCTAATTAAGCATGGCATAAGCAACTATAATCTCTAATTGTCATTGCAAACATGTTTCATTCATAATAGGCTGAATCAGGAACGATGAACTAATCATATTTACAAAAACAAGATAGGTCGAGTTCATACCAGCTTTTCTCATCTCAATCAGTCCATCATATATCGTCATTATTGCCTTTCACTTGCATGACCGAACGGTGTGGATAATAATAATAGTGCACGTGCATTGGACTAAGCTGGAATCTGCAAGCATTTAATACAAAGGACAAGACAAGGTAACATAGGCTCTTTGTTAAATCAACAATAATGCATATAAGAGCCACTTCAACATTTTCATCATGGTCTTCTCCTCTCGACCCCCAAAGAAAAGAAAAGAAATAAAACTATTTAGACGGGAAAGCTCCCAACAAGCAAAAGAAGAACGAGAAATCTTTTTGGGTTTTCTTTTAATTACTACTACTATAGGCATGGAAAGTAAACTAGCTAAAAGCTACAACTAATTTTTTGGTTTTTCTTAAGGTTATTCAAACACACAAGAAGAAGCTTAGAAAAGGAAAATAAACTAGCATGGATGGTACAATGAAAGAGTATGAGCACCGACAACTAGAATGGGTGTGTGAACATGAATGTAATGTCGGTGAGAAATACGTACTCCCTAAGCTTAGGCTTTTGGCCTAAGTTGGTGTATGGCCACGGCTGGCCTGGCGGATATCCGAAGTTGTAACTGGGGTCGTACTGAGATGTAGCAGCTACTGCCTCAAGGGTTGCAGCTTGGAGGCGAGATGCCTTTGTCCTCCTCTCGTACTCGTTCGCCTCCTCCCTGGTTATAATATATCTCCTTTTTGCCTGAAAGTCAAAGAAAGTAGGAGCAGGGAGAGTAATATGGACAGCACGACGTCTGTCAAAGATTAGTCGGTACTGGAGAGACTGTTCATTCCTCTCAACAAACTGATGACGAACCATAGCATTAAAATCTAGATAAGCAGGAGGCAACTCCATATCATTTTCACGAATGAGTACCTCAAGAAAATTAGCTAAACGGGTTGCATAAATTCCACCAAACAAATCTCCGCTAATACTGTTATGATGCAACCTTCGTGCAACAATAGCTCCCAAGTTATATTGTTTATCTCCTAATACAGCACTCTTGAGAACACTAAGATCGGGAACGCACATGTGACATGCCTCGTCCTTACCGTTAATGCATCTACCTATAAAGAGAGTAAAATAATGCATGGCAGGAAAATGAATACTCCCTATGGTAGCTTGCGTGATTTCCCTAGACTCCCCCGCAGTTATACTAGCAAGAAAGTCTTTATATTCAGATTTATGAGGCTCACTAGCATTACCCCACCGTGGGAGTTTGCAAGCAGTATTAAAATCCTCTAAGTCCATGGTATAAGATTTATCATAAAGATCAAACAGGACCATGTGAGAATTGCGTGATGATGTAAATTTAAACCTTCTCACAAAGGAATCAGTTAGGTAGTAGTATTGAGGGCACTTATCTGACATGAAACCCTCGAGTTCAGCATTACGCACATATGCGTCAAATTCATCCTTAATTCCTGCTTGTACCATGAAATTTTCTGACGGCCATTCACAAGGCCGCACTTGAGCTTCTCTTGGTGGTTCATGGTCCGGCTCACGTATTGCAGGCCTGGGTCCTTGCTTCCTTGAATAACCACCTTAGTACATTTTCCTAAACATATTTCTTCCTCTAAAAAATTTCTGAAATTTTTAGTGACTCAAAATAAAAGTGAACTAAACTCAAAGATTGATAGCAATTACTCCCACAAGTGCCTAGAGACTATATCATGCATTAGAACTACTTTGGACCAAATAAATTTGACATGCAAGCTCAAGAACAGGGTCACCTAAGCAGCAAAATTTTGCAATAAATAAAGCACTAGAACAAAAACTAATTGGACCATTGGAGGAGTCACATACCGAAGGACAATCCCCCAAAGCACTTTTGTGAGTGGAGCTTTGAGCAAGGAGATCGAAAATCGCAGCAAAACGAGCTAGAACATGAGTTTGAGCTGTTTCTGGATTTTTTCTGGAGGAAGACGAAGTGTGTGGGTGCTGGAATAAGTGGAGGGGGCACCATGTGGGGCCCACGAGGCAGGGGGCGCGCCCAGGGGGGTGGGCGCGCCCTGGACCCTCGTGGCCAGGTGGTGGCTCCCCCTGGTGTGTTCTCAGTGCCAAAAATTCTTAAATATTCTAGAAAAAAATCATATTTCAATTTCAGGGTATTTGGAGAACTTTTATTTTCGGGATATTTTTTATTGCACGGATAATTCAGAAAACAGACAGAAAATACTATTTTTACTTTATTTAATATAAATAACAGAAAGTAAAAGGAGGGTACAGAGAGTTGTGCTTTCTAACTTCATCCATCTCATGCTCATCAAAAGGAATCCACTAACAAGGTTGATCAAGTCTTGTTAACAAACTCATTCCGAATCGCATGAAACCGGAGAAATTTCGAATAACACTAAGTTACCTCAACGGGGATATGCACTTCCCCAACAATAAGAATATCATATTTCTTCTTGACAGTAGGAAGAGGAAATTCAAAACCTCCAATAGTAATCGATGGAAATTTTCCAATAGAGTTGATACTGTGGACTTGAGGTTGTTTCCTCGGAAAGTGTACCGTATGCTCATTACCGTTAATATGAAAAGTGACACTGCCTTTTTTGCAATCAATAACAGCCCCCGCAGTATTCAAAAAGGGTCTTCCAAGAATAATAGAGATACTATCGTCCACGGGAATATCAAGAATAACAAAGTCTGTTAAAATAGTAACGTTTGCAACCACAACAGGCACATCCTCACAAATACCGACAGGTATAGCAGTTGATTTATCGGCCATTTGCAAAGAAATTTCAGTAGGTGTCAACTTATTCAAATCAAGTCTACGATATAAAGAGAGAGGCATAACACTAACACCGGCTCCAAGATCACATAAAGCAGTTTTAGCATAGTTTCTTTTAATGGAGCATGGTATAGTTGGTACTCCTGGATCTCCTAATTTCTTTGGTATTCCACCCTTAAAAGTGTAATTAGCAAGCATGGTGGAAATTTCAGCTTCTGGTATCTTTCTTTTATTTGTAATAATATCTTTCATATACTTAGGATAAGGATTCATTTTAAGCATATCAGTCAAACGCATACGCAAAAAGATAGGTCTAATCATTTCAGCAAAGCGCTCAAAATCCTCATCATCCTTTTTCTTGGATGGTTTAGGAGGAAATGGCATGGATTTCTGAACCCATGGTTCTCTTTCTTTACCATGCTTCCTAGCAATGAAGTCTTTCTTAACATAACGTTGATTCTTTGATTGTGGGTTTATCAAGATCAATAGCAGGTTCAATCTCTACATCATTATCATTGCTAGGTTGAGCATCAACATGAACATCATCATTAACATTATCACTAGGTTCATGTTCATTACCAGATTGTGTTTCAGCATCAGAAATAGAAATATCATTGGGATTCTCAGGTGTGTCAACAACAGGTTCACTAGAAGCATGCAAAGTCCTATCATTTTTCTTTTTCTTCCTCTTAGAAGGATTAGGTGCATCAACATTAGTTGTCTGAGAATCTTGATCAATTCTCTTAGGGTGGCCCTCAGGATACAAAGGTTCCTGAGTCATTTTACCCCCTCTAGTCATAACTCTAACACATTATCATTTTTCTTATTATTTAATTCATTGAGCAAATCATTTTGAGCTTTAAGCACTTGTTCTACTTGAGTGGTAACCATAGAAGCATGTTTACTAATGAGTTTAAGTTCACCTTTAACTCTAGACATATAATCACTCAAGTGTTCAATCATATAAGCATTACGTTTCAATTGTCTACCAACATAAGCATTGAAGTTTTCTTGTTTAACAATAAAATTATCAAACTCATCTAAGCATTGGCTAGCAGACTTATAACGAGGAATATCACCTTCATCAAATCTATAGAGAGAATTTACCTTTACTACCTGTGTCGGGTTATCAAGACCATGTATTTCTTCAATAGGTGGTAAATTCTTAACATCTTCAGCTTTAATACCTTTTTCTTTCATAGATTTCTTTGCCTCTTGCATATCTTCAGGACTGAGAAATAGAATACCCCTTTTCTTCGGAGTTGGCTTAGGAGTTGGTTCAGGAAGTGTCCAATTATTTTCATTAGTCAACATATTATTCAATAGCAATTCAGCTTGATCAACTGTTCTTTCCCTGAAAACACAACCAGCACAACTATCCAGAGGGTCTCGGGAAGCATCTGTTAGTCCATTATAAAAGATATCAAGTATTTCATTTTTCTTGAGAGGATGATCAGGCAAAGCATTAAGTAATTGGAGAAGCCTCCCCCAATCTTGTGGGAGACTCTCTTCTTCAATTTGCACAAAATTATATATTTCCCTTAAGGCAGCTTGTTTCTTATGAGCGGGGAAATATTTAGCAGAGAAGTAATAAATCATGTCCTGGGGACTACGCACACAACCAGGATCAAGATAATTAAACCAAGTTTTAGCATCACCCTTTAATGAGAACGGAAATAATTTAAGGATATAGTAGTAACGAGTTTTCTCATCATTAGTGAATAGGGTGGCTATATCATTTAATTTAGTAAGATGTGCCACAATAGTTTCAGATTCATAGCCATAAAAAGGATCAGATTCAACCAAAGTAATTATCTCAGGATCGAGAGAGAAATCATAATCCTTATCATTAATACAAATAGGTGAAGTAGCAAAAGCAGGGTCATATCTCATTCTAGCATTCAAAGACTTTTCTTTCAGCTTAGCTAATAATTTATTAAGATCACATCTATCATTGCAAGCAAGAAAATCTCTAGCAGTTTCTTCATCCATAACATAACCCTCAGGCACAACGGGCAATTCATATCTAGGGGGAGAATCTTCATCATCACTTTCATCAATATTATCAGTTTCAATAATTTCATTCTCTCTAGCCCTAGCAAGGTTTTCATCAAGAAATTCACCTAGTGGCATAGTAGTATCAAGCATAGAAGTAGTTTCATCATAAGTATCATGCATAGCATAAGTGGCATCATCAATAACATGCGACATATCAGAATTAATAGCAGAAGCAGGTTTAGGTGTCGCAAGTTTACTCAAAACAGAAGGCGAATCAAGTGCAAAGCTAGATGGTAGTTCCTTACCTCCCCTCGTAGTTGAGGGATAAATTTTTGTTTTCTCGTCTTTCAAGTTCCTCATAGTGACCAGCAGATATAAATCCCAAGTGACTCAAAGAATAGAGCTATGCTCCCCGGCAGCGGCGCCAGAAAATAGTCTTGATAACCCACAAGTATAGGGGATCGTAATAGTTTTCGAGGGTAGAGTATTCAACCCAAATTTGTTGATTTGACACAAGGGGAGCCAAAGAATATTCTCAAGTATTAGTAGTTGAGTTGTCAATTCAACCACACCTGGAAGACTTAATATCTGCAACAAAGTATTTAGTAGCAAAGTAGTATGGAAGTAATGGTAACGATGGCAAAAGTAACAGTAGCAGTTTTGTAGTAATTGTAACAGTGGCAACGGTAAAGTAACTAAGCAAAGATCGATGATGGATAACTATGTCGGATGCGATTCCTCATGCAACAGTTATAACATAGGGTGACACAGAACTAGCTCCAGTTCATCAATGTAATGTAGGCATGTATTCCGAATATAGTCATACGTGCTTATGGAAAAGAACTTGCATGACATCTTTTGTGCTACCCTCCCGTGGCAGCGGGGTCCTATTGGAAACTAAGGGATATTAAGGC
The DNA here is from genome assembly GCF_018294505.1 of Triticum aestivum. Taxonomy (NCBI): domain Eukaryota; kingdom Viridiplantae; phylum Streptophyta; class Magnoliopsida; order Poales; family Poaceae; genus Triticum; species Triticum aestivum. Next base: position 394,264,688 of record NC_057805.1, read on the forward strand.
CTCCTTTTAATAGAGTACCGGACCAAAGAATTAACACTTAGTGAATACATGAACTCCTCAAACTACGGTCCCGGGAGTGGTCCCGATTATTGTCACTTCGGGGTTACCGGATCATAACACATAGTAGGTGACTAATGACTTGCAAGATAGGATCAAGAACTCACATATATTCATGAAAACATAATAGGTTCAGATCTGAAATCATGGCACTCGAGCCCTAGTGACAAGCATTAAGCATAGCAAATTCATAACAACATCAATCTCAGAACATAATGGATACTAGGGATCAAACCCTAACAAAACTAACTCGATTACATTATAAATATCATCCAACCCATCACCGTCCAGCAAGCCTACGATGGAATTACTCACGCACGGCGGTGAGCATCATGAAATTGGTGATGGAGGATGGTTGATGATGACGACGGCGATGGGTTCCCCTCTCCGGAGCCCCGAACGGACTCCAGATCAGCCCTCCCGAGAGAGTTTAGGGCTTGGCGGCGGCTCTGTATCGTAAAACGCGATGAATCCTTCTCTCTGATTTTTCTCTCCACGAACATGAATATATAGAGTTTGAGTTGAGGTGGGTGGAGCACCAGGGGGCCCATGAGGCAGGGGGCGCGCCCCCACCCTCGTGGACAGGGTGTGGGCCCCTTGGTCTTGATTCTTTCACAAGTATTTTTTATAAATTCCAAAAATATTCTCCGTGAAGTTTCAGGTCATTCCGAGAACTTTCATTTCTACACAAAAATAACACCATGGCAATTCTGCTAAAAACAGCGTCAGTCCAGGTTAGTTCCATTAAAATCATGCAAGTTAGAGTCCAAAACAAGGGCAAAAGTGTTTGGAAAAGTAGATACGATGGAGACGTATCAATGGGCTGGCCGCCCCCCCTTAAGGAGTCCGAATTGGACATGGAGGGGGGCGGCGACCCCTCTTTCCCTCCCTCTCTCCCTCTCCTTCCTTCCCCCTTCCTCCTCCTAGTTGGACTAGGAAAGGGGGAGTCCTACTCCTACTAGGAGGAGGACTCCTCCCCCTCCTTGGCACGCCCCAAGGCCGGCCGTCCTTCCCCGTTGCTCCTTTATATACGGGGGCAGGGGGCACCCTAGAAGACACAAGTTGATTGTTTCCAGCCGTGTGCGGTGCCCCCCTCCACCATAATCCACATTGGTCATATCATCGTAGTGCTTAGGCGAAGCCCTGCGCCGGTAGCTTCATCATCACTGTCATCACACCGTCGTGCTGACGAAGCTCTCCCTCGACACTCTGCTGGATCGTGAGTTCGTGGGACGTCACCGAGATGAACGTGTGTAGATCGCGGAGGTGCCGTACATTCGGTACTAGGATTGGTCGATCGTGAAGACGTACGACTACATCAACCGCGTTGTCATAACGCTTCCGCTTTCGGTCTACGAGGGTACGTGGACAACACTCCCCTCTTGTTGCTATGCATCACCATGATCTTGCGTGTGCGTAGGATTTTTTTTTGAAATTAGTACGTTCCCCAACAACCAATGCCTAAGGTGGTAGAGGTAAACTCTCTTATGAAGTTCAATGAAAATGATAATCCTCACAATATGCATCCTAGCGAATGCCTTTATGAGTTTGAAAATTACATTAGAAAACAAGATCACTTCAATGCAAATGTTATGAAACAATTGAAATATAATTCTGATATGATTGCTCGTTTGAGTGACTTGTTATTTAGAATTTCAAATGATGTTAGAGGTGTTGGAAAACATGCTTATATGGTTCAAACTCAATTACAACAAGTTGCTAAATCACAAAGAGAATTACTTGATGAAATGAATAATAATATGCATGACTTTGTTGTTAGAGTTGCAACAAGAGGAGTGCTATCTCTTGAGCACTGCGTTGGTTTTCCCTTGAAGAGGAAAGGGTGATGCAGTAAAGTAGCGTAAGTATTTCCCTCAGTTTTTGAGAACCAAGGTATCAATCCAGTAGGAGACCGCGCTCAAGTCCCACGCACCTACACAAACAAATAAGAACCTTGCAACCAACGCGATAAAGGGGTTGTCAATCCCTTCACGGCCACATGCAAAAGTGAGATCTGATAGAGATGATAAGATAATATTTTTGGTATTTTTATGATAAAGACTAAAAGTAAAGAAAGCAAAATAAACGGTAATAGAAATAGCTTGTTGACGGGAGATTAATATGATGCAAAATAGACCCGGGGGCCATAGGTTTCACTAGTGGCTTCTCTCAAGATAGCATAAGTATTACGGTGGGTGAACAAATTACTGTCGAGCAATTGATAGAATTGAGCATAGTTATGAGAATATCTAGGTATGATCATGTATATAGGCATCACATCCGTGACAAGTAGACCGACTCCTGCCTGCATCTACTACTATTACTTCACACATCGACCGCTATCCAACATGCATCTAGAGTATTAAGTTCATAAGAATGGAGTAACGCTTTAAGCAAGATAACATGATGTAGAGGGATAAACTCATGCAATATGATATAAACCCCATATTTTTATCCTCGATGGCAACAATACAATACGTGTTGTTTCCCCTACTGTCACTGGGATCGAGCACCGCAAGATTGAACCCAAAGCTAAGCACTTCTCCCATTTCAAGAAAGATCAATCTAGTAAGCCAAACCAAACTGATAATTCGAAGAGACTTGCAAAGATAACCAATCATACATAAAAGAATTCAGAGGAGATTCAAATATTGTTCATAGATAATCTTGATCATAAACCCACAATTCATCGGATCTCGACAAACACACCGCAAAAGAAGATTACATCGAATAGATCTCCAAGAGAATCAAGGAGAACTTTGTATTGAGATCCAAAGGGAGAGAAGAATCCATCTAGATAATAACTATGGACCCGAAGGTCTGAGGTAATCTACTCACACATCATCGGAGAGGCTATGGTGTTGATGTAGAAGCCCTTTGTGATCTATGCCCCCTCCGACGGAGCACCGGAAAAGGCCCCAAGATGGGATCTCACGGGTACAGAAGGTTGCGGCGGTGGAAATAGGGTTTTTTCTCCTCTTCTGACGTTTTCGGGGTATGTAGGTATATATAGGAGGAAGAAGTAGGTCGGTGGAGCTGAGAGGGGCCCACGAGGGTGGAGGGCGCGCCCAGGGGGGTAGGCGCGCCCCCTGCCTCGTGGCCTCCTTGTTGATTGCTTGACGTCCACTCCAAGTCCTCTGGATCACGTTTGTTAAGAAAATCACGTTCCCGAAGGTTTCATTCCATTTGGACTCCGTTTGATATTCATTTCCATCGAAACACTGAAATAGGCAAAAAAACAGCAATTTGGGTTGGGCCTCCGGTTAATAGGTTAGTCCCAAAAATAATATAAAAGTGTATAATAAAGCCCATGGAACGTCCAAAACAGAATATATAATAGCATGGAGCAATAAAAAATTATAGATACGTTGGAGACGTATCAAGCATCCCCAAGCTTAATTCCTGCTCGTCCTCGAGTAGGTAAATGATAAAAACAGAATTTTTGATGTGGAATGCTACTTAGCATAATTTTCAATGTAATTCTCTTAATTGTGGCATGAATATTCAGATCCGAAAGATTCAAGATAAAAGTTTAATATTGACATAAAAATAATAATACTTCAAGCATACTAACAAAGCAATCATGTCTTCTCAAAATAACAAGGCCAAAGAAAGTTATCCCTACAAAATCGTATAGTCTGGCTATGCTCTATCTTCATCACACAAAGTATTTAATCATGCACAACCCCGATGACAAGCCAAGCAATTGTTTCATACTTTTGATGTTCTCAAACTTTTTCAATCTTCACGCAATACATCAGCATGAGCCATGGACATAGCACTATATGTGGAATAGAATGGTGGTTGTGGAGAAGAGAAAAAGGAGAAGATAGTCTCACATCAACTAGGCGTATCAACGGGCTATGGAGATGCCCATCAATAGATATCAATGTGAGTGAGTAGGGATTGCCATGCAACGGATGCACTAGAGCTATAAGTGTATGAAAGCTCAACAAAAGAAACTAAGTGGGTGTGCATCCAACTCACTTGCTCACGAAGACCTACGGCATTTTGAGGAAGCCCATCATTGGAATATACAAGCCAAGTTCTATAATGTAAAATTCCCACTAGTATATGAAAGTGACAACATATGAGACTCTCTATCATGAAGATCATGGTGCTACTTTGAAGCACAAGTGTGGTAAAAGGATAGTAACATTGTCCCTTCTCTCTTTTTCTCTCATTTTTTTATTTGGGCCTTTTCTCTTTTTTTATGGCCTCTTTTTTTTCTTTTTTTTCGTTCGGATTCTCATCCCGACTTGTGGGGGAATCATAGTCTCCATCATCCTTTCCTCACTTGGGACAATGCTCTAATAATGATGATCATCACACTTTTATTTAATTACAACTCAAGAATTACAACTCAATACTTAGAACAAAATATGACTCTATATGAATGCCTTCGGCGGTGTACCGGGATATGCAATGAATCAAGAGTGACATGTATGAAAATTATGAACGGTGGCTTTGCCACAAATACGATGTCAACTACATGATCATGCAAAGCAATATGACAATGATGAAGCGTGTCATAATATACGGAACGGTAGTAAATTGCATGGCAATATATCTCGGAATGGCTATGGAAATGCCATAATAGGTAGGTATGGTGGCTGTTTTGAGGAAGGTAATGGTGGGTGTATGGTACCGGCGAAAGTTGCGCGATACTAGAGAGGCTAGAAATGGTGGAAGGGTGAGAGTGCGTATAATCCATGGAATCAACATTAGTCATAAAGAACTCACATACTTATTGCAAAAATCTATTAGTTATTGAAACAAAGTACTACGCGCATGCTCCTAGGGGGATAGATTGGTAGGAAAAGACCATCGCTCGTCCCCGACCGCCACTCATAAGGAAGACAATCAATAAATAAATCATGCTCCGACTTCATCACATAACGGTTCACCATACGTGCATGCTACGGGAATCACAAACTTTAGAACAAGAATTTCTCAAATTCTCATCTACTCAACTAGCATGACTCTAATATCACCATCTTCATATCTCAAAACAATTATCAAGTATCAAACTTCTCATGATATTCAACGCACTTATAAGAAAGTTTTTACTAATCTTGGATGCCTATCATATTAGGACTAATTTCACAACTTCAGCAAATTACCATGCTGTTTTGTAGGACTCTCGAAATAATATAAGTGAAGCACTAGAGAAAAAACTATATAGCTCAAAAGATATAAGTGAAGCACATAGAGTATTCTAACAAATTCCGAATCATGTGTGTCTCTCTCAAAAGGTGTGTACAGCAAGGATGATTGTGGTGAACTAAAAAGCAAAGACTCAAATCATACAAGATGCTCCAAGCAAAACACATATCATGTGGTGAATAAAAATATAGCCCCAAGTAAAGTTACCGATAGACGAAGACGAAAGAGGGGATGCCTTCCGGGGCATCCCCAAGCTTAGGCTTTTGGTTGTCCTTGAATTTTACCTTGGGGTGCCCTGGGCATCCCCAAGCTTAGGCTCTTGCCAATCCTTGTTCCATAATCCATCAAATCTTTACCCAAAACTTGAAAACTTCACAACACAAAACTTAACAGAAAATATCGTGAGCTCCGTTAGCGAAAGAAAACAAAACACCACTTCAAGGTACTGTAATGAACTCATTATTTATTTATATTGGTTTTAAACCTACTGTATTCCAACTTCTCTATGGTTTATAAACTCTTTTACTAGCCATAGCTTTATCAGAATAAGCAAACAACACACGAAAAACAGAATCTGTCAAAAACAGAACAGTCTGTAGTAATCTGTATCAAACACAAGCTTCTGGAACTCAGAAAAATCTACCAAAATAGGAAGACCTAGATAATTTGTTTATTGATCTACTGCAATTGGAATCAGTATTTTATCACGTTCTGGTGATTTTAAACAATTGTTTTCGTGAACAGAAAGTTTCTGGAATTTTCAGCAAGATCAAATAACTATCATCCAAGAAGATCCTATAGGTTTCACTTGGCACAAACACTAATTAAAACATAAAAACACATCTAACCAGAGGCTAGATCAAAGATTTATTACTAAACAGAAAAAACAAGAAAATTAAAATAAATTGGGTTGCCTCCCAACAAGCGCTATCGTTTAACGCCTCTAGCTAGGCATAAAAGTAAGGATAGATCTAAGTATTGCCATCTTTGGTATTGGGAAAGAAAAGAGAAAATTTCTTATCTATAGCATTTATCTTTCTATTTTGAGTAAGCACATGGCCATTAATGGAGGAAGAAAGATTAAGCATGCTACGGAAATTTGCATCTAAGCTAGCCTTCATCTCTTTGATAATTTCGTTTTGATAAAAGCACAAGAGAGAGGTGGATTCAACCTTCTCACTCATGGGGTGCCTAAATATAGTTTTCATCTTTTCATAAGTATCTATGGGATCCCCTTCAAGACCCTATTCAAAAATAGAATTTAAAACTTACTTGAACGAAGCGGGCAACCCAACATAAAAGCCTTTTAGGTATACCTCAATTTGATATTGGGGCACATAGCTAGCTCGGATCCTTAAAAGCCTATCCCACGCATCTTTCAAAGACTCATCAAGTAAATAACGAAAAATTTCGGGATCATCTTCATCGAAATTATTCAAACTCTCATTGACAACCCCGGTAGGTCTTTCCATAGCATCATTATTTATGAGCTTAGAGAGGACAGAGGGACTATCCAAAGTATTAAAACCATGAAGAGAGCCCTTGGCCCTTTTTGATTCGGCCATGGCACAAGAAAAACAGATGGAAAGAGGCAAACGGAAAGAGAGAGCGAATAAAACGGCAAGGGTGAAGTGGGGGAAAGGAAAACGAGAGGCAAATGGCAAATAATGTAATACGAGGGATAAGAGTTTGTGATGGGTACTTGGTATGTCTTGACTTGTGCGTAGACTCCCCGGCAACGGCGCCAGAAATCCTTCTTGCTACCTCTTGAGGACTGCGTTGGTTTTCCCTTGAAGAGGAAAGGGTGATGCAGTAAAGTAGCGTAAGTATTTCCCTCAGTTTTTTAGAACCAAGGTATCAATCCAGTAGGAGACCGCGCTCAAGTCCCACACACCTACACAAACAAATAAGAACCTTGCAACCAACGCGATAAAGGGGTTTTCAATCCCTTCACGGCCACTTGCAAAAGTGAGATCTGATAGAGATGATAAGATAATATTTTTGGTATTTTTATGATAAAGACTAAAAGTAAAGAAAGCAAAATAAACGGTAATAGAAATAGCTTGTTGACGGGAGATTAATATGATGGAAAATAGACCCAGGGGCCATAGGTTTCACTAGTGGCTTCTCTCAAGATAGCATAAGTATTACGGTGGGTGAACAAATTACTGTCGAGCAATTGATAGAATTGAGCATAGTTATGAGAATATCTAGGTATGATCATGTATATAGGCATCACGTCCGTGACAAGTAGACCGACTCCTGCCTGCATCTACTACTATTACTCCACACATTGACCGCTATCCAGCATGCATCTAGAGTATTAAGTTCGTAAGAACAGAGTAACGCTTTAAGCAAGATGACATGATGTGGAGGGATAAACTCATGCAATATGATATAAACCCCATCTTTTTATCCTCGATGGCAACAATACAATACATGTCATTTCCCCTACTGTCACTGGGATCGAGCACCGCAAGATTGAACCCAAAGCTAAGCACTTCTCCCATTGCAAGAAAGATCAATCTAGTAGGCCAAACCAAACTGATAATTCGAAGAGACTTGCAAAGATAACCAATCATACATAAAAGAATTCAGAGGAGATTCAAATATTGTTCATAGATAATCTTGATCATAAACCCACAATTCATCGGATCTCGACAAACACACCGCAAAAGAAGATTACATCAAATAGATCTCCAAGAGAATCGAGGAGAACTTTTTATTGAGATCCAAAGAGAGAGAAGAAGCCATCTAGCTAATAACTATGGACCCGAAGGTCTGAGGTAATCTACCCACACATCATCGGAGAGGCTATGGTGTTGATGTAGAAGCCCTCCGTGATCGATGTCCCCTCCGGCGGAGCGCCAGAAAAGGCCCCAAGATGGGATCTCACGGGTACAGAAGGTTGCGGAGGTGGAAATAGGGTTTTTTCTCCTCTTCTGACATTTTCGGGGTACGTAGGTATATATAGGAGGAAGAAGTAGGTCGGTGGAGCTACGAGGGGCCCACGAGGGTGGAGGGCGCGCCCAGGTGGGTAGGCGCGCCCCCTGCCTCGTGGCCTCCTCGTTGATTGCTTGACGTCCACTCCAAGTCCTCTGGATCACGTTTGTTAAGAAAATCACGTTCCCGAAGGTTTCATTCCGTTTGGACTCCGTTTGATATTCCTTTCCTTCGAAACACTGAAATAGAAAAAAATAGCAATTTGGGCTGGGCCTCCGGTTAATAGGTTAGTCCCAAAAATAATATAAAAGTGTATAATAAAGCCCATGGAACGTCCAAAACATAATATGTAATAGCATGGAACAATCAAAAATTATAGATACGTTGGAGACGTATCAAGGAGGTAAAATGACTCAGGAACCACTTTATCCCGAGGGACACCCAAAAAGAATTGAACAAGATTCACAAAGAAATAACACTAGTGCACCTAGTCCTTCTAGAAAGAAAAAGAAAAAGAAAAATGATAGGACTTTGCATGCTTCTAGTGAACCTGAAGTAGAAAAACCTCCTGATAATGAAAATGAAACTTCTATCTCAGATGCTGAAACTCAGTCTGGTAATGAACATCCACCTAGTGATAATGAAAAAAATGCTTATGTTCATGAAGATGCTCAACCAAATGAAAAAGAACTAGATAATGATGTTGAGATAGAACCATCAGTTGATCTTGATAACCCACAACCTAAGAATAAAAGGTATGATAAAAGAGACTTTGTTGCTAGAAAACACAGTAAAGAAAGAGAACTGTGGGTTCAAAAACCCATGCCTTTTCCACCCAAGTCAACTAAAAAGAATGATGATGAAGAATTTGAACGCTTTGCTGAAATGCTGAGGCCAGTCTTTTTGCGTACTCGCTTGACTGATATCTTGAAAATGCCTCCTTATGCAAAGTATATGAAAGACATCATCACAAATAAGAGAAAAATACCGGAAGCTGAAATCTCCACTATGCTTGCTAATTATACTTTCAAAGATGGAGTACCTAAAAAACTTGGAGATCCGAGAATACCAACTATACCTTGCTCTATCAAAAAGAATTATGTGAAAACTGCTTTGTGTGATTTAGGAGCTGGTGTTAGTGTTATGCCTTTCTCTTTATATAAAAGACTTGACTTGAATAAACTCACACCTACTGAAATATCTTTGCAAACGGCTGACAAGTCAACTGCCATACCTATCGGTATCTGTAAGGATGTGCCCATCGTTGTTGCTAATGTTACTATTTTGACTGACTTTGTTATACTTGAGATGCCCGAGGATGACAACATGTCGATTATCCTTGGTAGACCCTTCTTGAACACTGCAGGGGCTGTTATTGATTGCAATAAAAGCAAGGTCACTTTTCATATTAATGGTAATGAGCATACGGCGCACTTTTCGAAGAAACAATTCCAAGTGAATGGTATTAATGTTATTGAAAAATCTCCGACAATCACTATTGGAAGTTTTCAAATACCTCTACCTACTGTCAAAAAGAAATATGAAGTGCTTATTGTTGCGAACATACATATCCCCATTGAGGTAACTTAGTGATTTACGAAAGTTCTTCGGTTTCATGCTAATCGGAAGTGGTTGTTAATAAGACCTGATCAACCTTATTAATGAATCATTTTTGAGCGTATGAAGTTGATGAATTTAGTAAGCACTACCTTTTGTCCTTAATTTTTGTTTTCTGTTTTTATTAATTAAATAAAATAAATGCCTTGTTTTGTCCGTTTCCTGAATTTTCCAGTGCAATAAAAAAATGACCCAAAAATAAAAGTTCTCAGAATGCCCTGAAAATTTTATACGATTTTTTCTGAATATTTCTGAATTTCTGGTGCAAATAATACCAGAGGGAGGTGCACCAGGTGGGCACAACCCACCTGGGTGCGCCAGGACCCCCAGGCGCACCCTGGTGGGTTGTGGGCCCCATGTGGGCCCCCTCACTTACCTCTTCATCCCACATCATCACTTACCTCCAGAAAAAATCCCATTGCTCTCTCTCCCGTGTTCTTGAGCTCAAACCCGCGGATTTCGATCTCTTTGCTCGAAGCTCCGTTTCCGAAACTGTTTTGGGGGATTGTTGCTTGGTATGTGACTCCACCGTTTGTCCAATTAGTTTTAGTTTTAGTGGTTTGTACTTTGAATAATTAGCTACTCTTGGTGCTGTTGTAGATGAGCTTGAATGCTGAATTCTTAGTGTTCTAAGTAGTTTGAATGATTGCTATGGCCTCTATGTATCCCTATGAGTAGTTGCTATCAATTTTGTGAAGTTTTGTTGAGAAAATTTTGTGGACTAACAATTCAGATTTTTGTTCATAGGGAAAATTGTATGCGGACATTATGAACTTGTTTGGAAGGAGTTCTTCGAGGAGAAGATCCTCGGGGGCATCTTCTAGTGACAGTTCCGCCCGCCGGTCTTATGTTGAACCAAGTGGAAGTTCCACATGAAGTGCCGCTACCAAAACATGCTTATGGCCTTGCGATGAGTATATGATGCGAGTGGGCATTAAGGAGGAATTTGAGCAATATTTTCACAATGCCGGTCTTGGTCCCTACCTTTCAGATAAGTGTGAACAACGCCAACTTCTCACTGAATCATTTGTCAAAGAGTTTAAATTCTTTCCCCGTGAGTCTAGGGTGTCATTTATGCTTTATGATAGGTCATTTACTATTCCACTAGAGAACTTTGCTTACCATTGTAAACTTCCATTTTAGGGTTCGCTTGATGAGCCACCAACGGCTGAGTATGAGTCTTCTTGACTAGCCTTTGTTACGATGAAAATAGGGGAGTGAGACAAGGAAGAATAAAGAGCATTCACTTTCCCGCAATTCAGTATTTTGCATTATTTAATGGGAAATGCATAGTAGGCAAGTAAGACTGTAGCATACTTTGTGCGCCAGACTTGAGCCTCATTCACACCGCTCTCACTGGTGAAAGGAATTCTAACCTTGGAGTGATTGTTGCACGTAGACTTCAGCATAATGCCAAAAGTGGTTGGCTCTATGGTGGAATTTACGCCACGCGTTTAGCACGAGGGCTGGGTGTTTCACCTTTACCATTTGATCCCATCCTGCCCACGTAGTATTTAGATTTTGACACCTTAAAAGAGCATAAGATTCTCAAGGGAAAGGCTGATAACTTCACTTATAATCTATTGTTTAACCAATCATATGTTGTGGACACATATTTGCCTGCGCCTGCTCTCTTTGATTATCACAGCAGAGGAAGACATTTTGTTCTTGAGAGCGAGGCTCGAGCTCACAACGCAGCAGTGAAGGCAGCACAGCAGGCTGAGGCCTCCGCACCGAGAGCCTCCGTAAGCTACCACGCCGACTACTACCCTCCAGGCTACTGACTGACTACCAAGCTAGGCCAAAAGCCTAAGCTTGGGGGAGTACGTGTTCTCACAGACATTACATTCATGTCCAATTATTTTCATTTGTCGGTGTTCACACTTTTTCATTGTATCATCCATGCTTAGATTTATTTTCTTGCTTTCTTCTTATGTGTTTGAAAAACTAAAAAAAACAAAAAAATAGTTGTAGTAATTTACTTTCTATGCATGCTTAGTAGTAGAATTAAAAAGAAAATCCAAAAAGATTTCCTTGTTCTTCTTTTGCTTGTTGGGAGCTTTCCCGTGTAAATAGTTTTTCTCGTTTTTGCTTTTCCTTTTTATTTGCTTGTTCAAAAAAACCAAAAACTCCAAAAATATTTCAGTGTGTTTCTCTGAATTACTTTTCTTTTTATTCGAGTCCTACCGAGGAGAAGACCACAGTGAAAATGTCGAGTGGCTCTCATATGAATAATTGTTGAACTAATAAAGAGCCCATTTTACCTTGTCTTCTTCTGTTGAATAAAATGTTTGCAGATTCCAGCTTAGTCCATGGCACTCTTGCACTATTATTATTTTCATATCATTCGATCATGCAAGTGAAAGGCAATAATGACGATATTCGATGAACTGGCCGTGGCAAGGAGAAACTGGTATGAACTCGACTTGTTCTGTTTGTGTAAATATGTTTAACCTAGTATCCAGACTTCAGCCCATTATGATTAAACATGTTTGCAATGACAATTAGAGATTATAGTTTCTCATGCCATGCATAAGTAGCTGGGAGTTGATAATGATTTATCTTGGATATCAACATAGCGTTAAAATGATTGTGATGTAGTATGATGATATGGTATCCTTCTCTAAATGTTCGAGTGGTTTGACTTGGCACATGTTCATGCTTGTAGTTGAATCAAAACCAACATAGCCTCTATAATATTTATGTTCATGGTGTTCATATCCTACTCATGCTAGTGTCCAATGTTAGTTATGCATAATGCATGGTTATGATCATTGCTGCTCTCTAGCTGGCCGCTTCTCAATCTAATTGCTAACCTTCGCCTGTACTAAGTGGGAACTCTGCTTGTACATCAAAAACCTTGAACCCAAAGTTATTCCAGATGAGTCCACCATACCTACCTATATGCGGTATTACCCTGCCGTCCTAAGTATATTTGCATGTGCCACCTCTAAAAACTTCTAAAAATTATCCTTTTTGTGTGACTGAATCGTTCATGGAACGACAGGAGGTGGTCGATATCTTCCATGCTAAGCGGGTTATCCTCAGGTCGAGTGTTTATTCACTCACCATCGCATGAAAAAATGGGCAGTAATAGGGATTCCCAGTCCCGAATTCAAAAATGCAAATAATTAAACAAAACTCTCCCGGGACTGATTTTGGTATGACGGCACCCGTTGTTTCAGACAAGCCGTGGAGTGTGATTGATGGTGGAAGGGAAGTAAACCTTTACTTTTATCGCTTGGGAACCTCCACTAGCGTGCTTAGCATGGAAGATGTTGATAACTGATGGTCGTGAAGTGAATAAGAAGGGTGCATGTCTCAAAATATCATTTATCTCTGTTTTAAAAATTGAGCTCTGGCACCTCTGCAAATCACTGCTTCCCTCTGTGAAGGGACTTTCTATTTACTTTTATGTTGTGTCATCACCTTCTAAAACAAGCGCCAGAAACTGAGTAGAGCACAGTTGTCATGATTTATGCATTGTGTATAGCTAATGTTGGGTGTATCATGACTGGATCTTTTCTACCATGAATTACAATATTTAGTCGCTGCTTGAACTTTGGAGGTGCTCTGCATTTATATTTTGCGGTCTCAGAAAGGGCTAGCCAGATACCACTATTGTCATATTATATCATGGTTGTTTTGACAACGTGTTGCTGTTTGAGATATCTTATTATTGCTCACTAGCTGATTATGTCATATATATGAGTCATTATAATCTTTAAGTGTTACTATCGACATGGTTAGTTATAATGCTGGCTGAAAACCTGGGTGTTGTTTAAGCTTATTTATGCAAACAAGAGCAAAAGAGTTCGTAAAAGTTTTTCTTTCTCACTTTCAGTTTATCAACTGAATTGCTTGAGGACAAGCAAATGTTTCAGCTTGGGGGAGTTGATACGTCTACAACGTATCTACTTTTTCTCACGCTTTTCCTCTTGTTTTGGACTCTAATTTGCATGATTTGAATGAAACTAACCCCAGACTGACGTTGTTTTCAGCAGAACTACCATGGTGTTGTTTTTGTGCAGAAATAAAAGTTCTCGGAATGGAATGAAACTTTGCGAGGATTTTTTATACAATAATAAGAATTTCTGGAGCCAAGACCTGCCGGAGAGGGGCACCTGGGTGCGCACAACCCACCAGGGCACGCCCCCCTCTCCTAGCGCGCCCAGGTGGGTTGTACTCACCTGGTGGCCCCGCAGACGATCCCCCTGACGCTATAAAATCACGTATTTCCAGGAAAAAAATCAGGGATAAAGAATTATCGCGTTCCACGAGACGGAGCCGCCGCCAAGCCCTGTTCTTCCTCGGGAGGGCAGATCTGGAGTCCGTTTAGGGCTTCGGAGAGGGGGATCTTCGTTCTTCGTCATCACCAACCCATCTCCATCGCTAATTCCATGATGCTCCCCGCCGGGATTGAGTAATTCCTTCGTAGGCTCGCTGGTCGGTGAGGAGTTGGATGAGATTCATCATGTAATCGAGTTAGTTTTGTTAGGGCCCGATCCCTAGTATCCACTATGTTCTTAGATTGATGTTGCTATGACTTTGCTATGCTTAATGCTTGTCACTTTGGGCCTGGGTGCCATGAACTCAGATCTGAACCGTTTAAGAATTCATCATTATATCCATGTTTTAGATCCGATCTTGCAAGTTATAGTCACCTACTACGTGTTATGATCCGACAACCCCGGAGTGACAACAACCGGGCCCACTCTCGGTGATGACCGTAGTTTGAGGAGTTCATGTATTCACTATGTGTTAACGCTTTGTTCCGGTTCTCTATTAAAAGGAGGCCTTAATATCCCTTAGTTTCCAATATGGACCCCGCTGCCACGGGAGGGTAGGACAAAAAATGTCATGCAAGTTCTTTTAATAAAGCATGTATGACTATTTACGAAATACATGCCTACATTATATCGATGAACTGGAGCTAGTGCCGTATCGCCCTAGGTTATAACTGTCACATGATGAATATCATCCAACAAGTCACTGATCCAATGCCTATGAATTTATCTTATATTGTTCTTGCTAAGTTACTACCGCTATCGTTACTGTTACACTTGCTACAAAATTACTGCTATCACTGTTACTGTTACTGTTGCTGCTGCCACTATTATCAAAACTATCAAACTTGTTGGGGAACGTAGTAATTTCAAAAAAAATCCTACGCACACACACAGGATCATGGTGATGCATAGCAACGAGAGAGGAGAGTGTTGTCCAAGTACCCTCGTAGACCGAAGGCGGAAGCGTTATGACAACGCGGTTGATGTAGTCGTACATCTTCATGATCCGACCGATCCAAGTACCGAACGCACGGCACCTCCGAGTTCAGCACACGTTCAGCTCGATGACGTCCCACGAACTCTGATCCAGCAGAGCTTCGAGGGAGAGTTCCGTCAGCACGACGGCGTGATGACGGTGATGATGATGCTACCGACGCAGGGCTTCGCCTAAGCACCGCTACGATATGATCAAGGTGGATTATGGTGGAGGCAGGCACCGCACACGGCTAAGAGATCAAGAGATCAATTGTTGTGTCTAGAGGTGCTCCCCTGCCCCCGTATATAAAGGAGGGAGGGAGAGGCCAGCCCTACAGGGGGCGCGCCAAGTGTGGGGAGTCCTACTAGGACTCCCAAGTCCTAGTAGGATTCCCCTTTCCTTTCCGGAGTAGGAGAGAAGGAAAGAGGGGGAGAGGGAGAAGGAAAAGGGGGCTGCACCCCTTGTCCAATTCGGACCAGATGGGGGGCGCCTCCTTCCTTTTGGCCTCTCTCCTCTATTCCCGTATGGCCCAATAAGGCCCAATACTTCTCCCGGTGAATTCTCGTAACTCCCCGGTACTCCGAAAATACCCGAATCACTCGGAACCTTTCCGATGTCCGAATATAGTCGTCCAATATATCGATCTTTATGTCTCGACCATTTCGAGACTCCTCGTCATGTCCCCGATCTCATCCGGGACTCCGAACTACCTTCGGTACATCAAACACATAAACTCATAATACAAATCGTCACAGAACTTTAAGCGTGCGGACCCTACGGGTTCGAGAACTATGTAGACAAGACTGAGACACGTCTCCGGTCAATAACCAATAGCGGAACCTGGATGCTCATATTGGTTCCTACATATTCTACGAAGATCTTTATCGGTTAAACCGCATAACAACATACGTTGTTCCCTTTGTCATCGGTATGTTACTTGCCCGAGATTCGATCGTCGGTATCTCAATACCTAGTTCAATCTCGTTACCGGCAAGTCTCTTTACTCGTTCTGTAATACATCATCCCGCAACTAACTCATTGGTTACAATGCTTGCAAGGCTTATAGTGATGTGCATTACCGAGTGGGCCCAGAGATACCTCTCCGACAATTGGAGTGACAAATCCTAAACTCGAAATACGCCAACCCAACAAGTACCTTTGGAGACACCTGTAGAGCACCTTTATAATCACCCAGTTACATTGTGACGTTTGGTAGCACACAAAGTGTTCCTCCGGTAAACGGGAGTTGCATAATCTCGTAGTCATAGGAACATGTATAAGTCATGAAGAAAGCAATAGCAACATACTAAACGATCAAGTGCTAAGCTAACGGAATGGGTCAAGTCAATCACATCATTCTCCTAATGATGTGATCCCGTTAATCAAATGACAACTCATGTCTATGGTTAGG
Source organism: Triticum aestivum (assembly GCF_018294505.1). Taxonomy (NCBI): domain Eukaryota; kingdom Viridiplantae; phylum Streptophyta; class Magnoliopsida; order Poales; family Poaceae; genus Triticum; species Triticum aestivum. The sequence goes on from NC_057805.1 coordinate 394,281,147, forward strand.
AAACATAACCATCTTTGATCAACGAGCTAGTCAAGTAGAGGCATAGTAGTGACACTCTGTTTGTCTATGTATTCACACATGTATCATGTTTCCGGTTAATACAATTCTAGCATGAATAATAAACATTTATCATGATATAAGGAAATAAATAATAACTTTATTATTGCCTCTAGGGCATATTTCCTTCAGTCTCCCACTTGCACTAGAGTCAATAATCTATTTCACATCGCCATGTGATTTAACATCAATGGTTCACATCTTTATGTGGTTAACACCCATAGTTCACATCGACATGTGACCAACACCCAAAGGGTTTACTAGAGTCAGTAATCTAGTTCACATCGCTATGTGATTAACACCCAAAGAGTACTAAGGTGTGATCATGTTTTGCTTGTGAGATAATTTTAGTCAACGGGTCTGTCACATTCAGATCCGTAAGTATTTTGCAAATTTCTAATGTTTACAATGCTCTGCACGGAGCTACTCTAGCTAATAGCTCCCACTTTCAATATGTATCTAGATCGAGACATAGAGTTATCCAGATCTGTGTCAAAGCTTGCATCGACGTAACCGTTTACGACGAACCTTTTGCCACCTCCATAATCGAGAAACATATCCTTATTCCACTAAGGATAATTTTGACCGCTGTTCAGCGATCTACTCCTGGATCACTATTGTACTCCCTTGCCAAACTTAGTGCAGGGTATACAATAGATCTGGTACACAGCATGGCATACTTTATAGAACCTATGGCTGAGGCATAGGGAATGACTTTCATTCTCTTTCTATCTTCTGCCGTGGTCAAGCTTTGAGTCTTACTCAATTTCACACCTTGCAACGTAGGCAAGAACTCTTTCTTTGACTGTTCCATTTTGAAGTAATTCAAAATCTTGTCAAGGTACATACTCATTGAAAATCTTTATCGCTGTCTTGATCTATCTCTATAGATCTTGATGCTCAACATGTAAGCAACTTCACCGAGGTCTTTCTTTGAAGAACTCCTTTCAAATACTCCTTTATGCTTTCCAGAAAATTCTACATCATTTCTAATCGACAATATGTCATTTACATATACTTATCAGAAAGGCTGTAGTGCTCCCATTCACTTTCTTGTAAATACAGGCTTCACCCCAAGTCTGTATAAAACTGTATGCTTTAATCAACTCATCAAAGCGTATATTCCAACTCCGAGATGCTTGCACCAGTCCACAGATGGATCGCTGGAGCTTGCATATTTTGTTAGTACCTTTAGGATTGACAAAACCTTCTGGTTGCATCATATACAACTCTTCTTTAATAAATCCATTAAGGAATGTAGTTTTGTTTATCCATTTGCTAGATTTCATAAAATGCGGCAATTGCTAGCATGATTCGGACAGACTTAAGCATAGATACGAGTGAGAAACTCTCATCATAGTCAACACCTTGAACTTGTCGAAAACATTTTGCGACAATTCTAGCTTTGTAGATAGTAACACTACTATCAGCATCTGTATTCCTCTTGAAGATCCATTTATTTTCTATGGCTTGCCGATCATCAGGCAAGTCAACCAAAGTCCACACTTTGTTCTCATACATGGATCCCATCTCAGATTTCATGGCCTCAAGCCATTTTGCGGAATCTGGGCTCATTATCGCTTCCTCATAGTTCGTAGGTTCGTCATGGTCAAGTAACATGACCTCCAGAACAGGATTACCATATCACACTGGTGCGGATCTTACTCTGGTTGACCTACGAGGTTCGGTAGTAACTTGATCTGAAGTTTCATGATCATCATCATTAGCTTCCTCACTAATTGGTGCAGGTGTCACAGGAACCAGTTTCTGTGATGAACTACTTTCCAATAAGGGAGCAGGTACAGTTACCTCATCAAGTTCTACTTTCCTCCCACTCACTTCTTTCGAGAGAAACTCCTTCTCTAGAAAGGATCCATTCTCAGCAACGAATATCTTGCCTTCGGATCTGTGATAGAAGGTGTACCCAACATTTTCTTTTGGGTATCTTATGAAGACGCACTTCTCCGATTTGGGTTTGAGCTTATCAGGTTGAAACTTATTCACATAAGCATTACAACCTCAAACTTTAAGAAACGACAGCTTAGATTTCCTGCCAAACCATAGTTCATACGGTGTCGTCTCAACGGATTTAGATGGTGCCCTATTAACGTGAATGTAGCTGTCTCTAATGCATAACCCCAAAATGATAGTGGTAGATCGGTAAGAGACATCATAGATCGCACCATATCTAATAAAGTACGGTTACGACGTTCGGACACACCATTACACTGTGGTGTTCCAGGTGGCGTGAGTAGTGAAACTATTTCACAATGTTTTAACTGAAGGCCAAACTCGTAACTCAAATATTTTACCTCTGCGATCATATCGTAGAAATTTTTATTTTGTTACGATGATTCTCCACTTCACTTTGAAATTCTTTGAACTTTTCAAATGTTTCAGACTTGTGTTTCATCAAGTAGATATACCCATATCTGCTCAAATCATCTGTGAAGGTCAGAAAATAATGATACCCGCCACGAGCCTCAATATTCATCGGACCACATACATCAGTATGTATGATTTCCAACAAATCTGTTGCTCGCTCCATTGTTCCGGAGAATGGAGTCTTAGTCATCTTGCCCATGAGGCATGGTTCGCAAGCATCAAGTGATTCATAATCAAGTGATTCCAAAATCCCATCAGCATGGAGTTTCTTCATGCGTTTTACACCAATATGACCTAAACGGCAGTGCCACAAATCAGTTGCACTATCATTATTAACTTTGCATCTTTTGGCTTCAATATTATGAATATGTGTATCACTACGATCGAGATCCAACAAACCATTTTCATTGGGTGTATGACCATAGAAGGTTTTATTCATTTAACAAAACAACAATTATTCTCTAACTTAAATGAATGACCGTATTGCAATAAACATGATCAAATCATATTCATGCTCAACGCAAACACCAAATAACACTTATTTAGGTTCAACACTAATCCCGAAAGTATAGGAAGTGTGCGATGATGATCATATCAATCTTGGAACCACTTCCAATACACATCGTCACTTCACCCTTAACTAGTCTCTGTTCATTCTGCAACTCCGTTTCGAGTTACTACTCTTAGCAACTGAACCAGTATCAAATACCGAGGGGTTGCTATAAACACTAGTATAGTACACATCAATAACATGTATATCAAATATAGCTTGGTTCACTTTGCCATCCTTCTTATCCACCAAATACTTGGGGCAGTTCCACTTCTAGTGACCAGTCCCTTTGCAGTAGAAGCACTCAGTTTCAGGCTTAGGTCCAGACTTGGGCTTTTTCACTTGAGCAGCAACTTGCTTGCCGTTCTTCTTGAAGTTCCCTTTTCTTCCCTTTGCCCTTTTCTTGAAACTAGTGGTCTTGTTAATCATCAACACTTGATGCTCTTTCTTGATTTTACCTTCATCGATTTCATCATCATGAAAAGCTCGGGAATCGTTTTCGTCATCCCTTGCATACTATAGTTCATCACGAAGTTCTACTAACTTGGTGATGGTGACTAGAGAATTCTGCCAATCACTATTTTATCTGGAAGATTAACTCCCACTTGATTCAAGCGATTGTAGTACCCAGACAATCTGAGCACATGCTCATTGCTTGAGCTATTCTCCTCCATCTTTTAGCTATAGAACTTGTTGGAGACTTCATATCTCTCAACTCGGGTATTTGCTTGAAATATTAACTTCAACTCCTGGAACATCTCATATGGTCCATGACACTCAAAACGTCTTTGAAGTCCCGATTCTAAGCCGTTAAGCATGGTGCACTAAACTATCAAGTAGTCATCATATTGAGCTAGCCAAACGTTCATAACGTCTGCATCTGCTCCTGCAATAGGTCTGTCACCTAGCGGTGCATCAAGGACATAATTCTTCTGTGCAGCAATGAGGATAATCCTGAGATCACAGATCCAATCCGCATCATTGCTACAAACATCTTTCAACTTAGTTTTCTCTAGGAACATATTAAAATAAACAGGGGAGCTAAACGCGAGCTATTGATCTACAACATAGATATGCTAATACTACCAGGACTAAGTTCATGATAAATTAAAGTTCAGTTAATCATATTATTAAAGAACTCCCACTTAGATAGACATCCCTCTAATCCTCTAAGTGATCACGTGATCCATATCAACTAAACCATGTCCGATCATCACGTGAGATGGAGTAGTTTCAATGGTGAACATCACTATGTTGATCATATCTACTATATGATTCACGCTCGACCTTTCGGTCTCAGTGTTCCGAGGCCATATCTGCATATGCTAGGCTCGTCAAGTTTAACCTGAGTATTCCGCGTGTGCAACTGTTTTGCACCCGTTGTATTTGAACGTAGAGCTTATCACACCCGATCATCACGTGGTGTCTCAGCACGAAGAACTTTCGCAGCGGTGCATACTCAGGGAGAACACTTATACCTTGAAATTTAGTGAGAGATCATCTTATAATGCTACCGTCGATCTAAGCAAAATAAGATGCATAAAAGATAAACATCACATGCAATCAATGTAAGTGATATGATATGGCCATCATCATCTTGTGCTTGTGATCTCCATCTCCGAAGCACCGTCATGATCACCATCGTCACCGGCGCGACACCTTGAACTCCATCGTAGCATCGTTGTCGTCTCGCCAACTATTGCTTCTACGACTATCGCTACCGCTTAGTGATAAAGTAAAGCAATTACAGGGCGATTGCATTGCATACAATAAAGCGACAACCATATGGCTCCTGCCAGTTGCCGATAACTCAGTTACAAAACATGATCATCTCATACAATAAAATATAGCATCATGCCTTGACCATATCACATCACAACATGCCCTGCAAAAACAAGTTAGACGTCATCTACTTTTTTGTTGCAAGTTTTACGTGGCTGCTACGGGCTGAGCAAGAACCATTCTTACCTACGCATCAAAACCACAACGATAGTTCGTCAAGTCAGTGCTGTTTTAACCTTCTCAAGGACCGGGCGTAGCCACACTCGGTTCAACTAAAGTTGGAGAAACTGACACCCGCCAGCCACCTATGTGCAAAGCACGTCGGTAGAACCAGTCTCGCGTAAGCGTACGCGTAATGTCGGTCCGGGCCGCTTCATCCAACAATACCGCCGAACCAAAGTATGACATGCTGGTAAGCAGTATGACTTGTATCGCCCACAACTCACTTGTGTTCTACTCGTGCATATAACATCTACGCATAAAACCAGGCTCGGATGCCACTGTTGGGGAACGTATTATTTCAAAAAAAAAACCTACGCACACACACAGGATCATGGTGATGCATAGCAACGAGAGGGGAGAGTGTTGTCCACGTACCCTCGTAGACCGAAAGCGGAAGCGTTATGACAACGCGGTTGATGTAGTCGTACGTCTTCACGATCCGATCGATCCAAGTACCGAACGCACGGCACCTCCGAGTTCAGCACACGTTCAGATCGATGACGTCCCACGAACTCCGATCCAGCAGAGCTTCGAGGGAGAGTTCCGTCAGCACGACGGCGTGATGACGGTGATGATGATGCTACCAACGCAGGGCTTCGCCTAAGCACCGCTACGATATGGTCGAGGTGGATTATGGTGGAGGGGGGCACCGCACACGGCTAAGAGATCAAGAGATCAATTGTTGTGTCTAGAGGTGCCCCCCTGCCCCCGTATATAAAGGAGGGAGGGAGAGGCCGGCCCTAGAGGGGGTGCGCCAAGTGTGGGGAGTCCTACTAGGACTCCCAAGTCCTAGTAGGATTCCCCTTTGTTTTCCGGAGTAGGAGAGAAGGAAAGAGGGGGAGAGGGAGAAGGAAAAGGGGGCTGCACCCCTTGTCCAATTCGGACCAGAGGGGGGGGGCGCGCCTCCTTCCTTTTGGCCTCTCTCCTCTATTCCCGTATGGCCCAATAAGGCCCAATACTTCTCCCGGTGAATTCCCGTAACTCCCCGGTACTCCGAAAATACCCGAATCACTCGGAACCTTTCCGATGTCCAAATATAGTCGTCCAATATATCGATCTTTACGTCTCGACCATTTCGAGACTCCTCGTCATGTCCCCGATCTCATCCGGGACTCTGAACTACCTTCGGTACATCAAAACACATAAAATCATAATACAAATCGTCACAGAACTTTAAGCGTGCGGACCCTAAGGGTTTGAGAACTATGTAGGCATGACCGAGACACGTCTCCGGTCAATAACCAATAGCGGAACCTGGATGCTCATATTGGTTCCTACATATTCTACGAAGATCTTTATCGGTCAAACCGCATAACAACATACGTTGTTCCCTTTGTCATCGGTATGTTACTTGCCCGAGATTCGATCGTCGGTATCTCAATACCTAGTTCAATCTCGTTACCGGCAAGTCTCGTTACTCGTTCTGTAATACATCATCCCGCAACTAACTCATTGGTTACAATGCTTGCAAGGCTTATAGTGATGTGCATTACCGAGTGGGCCCAGAGATACCTCTCCGACAATTGGAGTGACAAATCCTAATCTCGAAATACGCCAACCCAACAAGTACCTTTGGAGACACCTGTTGTGACGCCCCCGATTCAATCGTACACTAATCATACACGCAAACGTGTACGATCAAGATCAGGGACTCACGGGAAGATATCACAACACAACTCTAAAAATAAAATAAGTCATACAAGCATCATAATACAAGCCAGGGGCCTCGAGGGCTCAAATACAAGTGCTCGATCATAGACGAGTCAGCGGAAGCAACAATATCTGAGTACAGACATAAGTTAAACAAGTTGCCATAAGATGGCTAGCACAAACTGGGATATAGATCGAAAGAGGCGCAGGCCTCCTGCCAGGGATCCTCCTAAACTACTCCTGGTCGTCGTCGATGGCATGCACGTAGTAGTAGGCACCCTCGGTGTAGTAGGAGTCGTCGTCGACGGTAGCGTCTGGCTCCTGGGCTCCAGCATCTGGTTGCGACAACCGAGAAGAATGGAAAGGGGGAAAAGAGGGAGAAAAGCAACCGTGAGTACTCATCCAAAGTACTCGCAAGCAAGGATCTATACTACATATGCATGGGTATCAGTGTAAAGGGGCAATATCGATGGACTGAACTGTAGAATGCCAGAATAAGAGGGGGATAGCTAGTCATGTCGAAGACTACGCTTCTGGCAGCCTCCATCTTGCAGCATGTAGAAGAGAGTAGATGGTAAGTTCACCAAGTATCATCGCATAGCATAATCCTACCCGGCGATCCTCCCCTTGTCGCCCTGTGTGAGAGCGATCACCGGGTTATATCTGGCACTTGGAAGGGTGTGTTTTATTAAGTATCCGGTTCTAGTTGTCATAAGGTCAAGGTACAACTCCGGGTCATCCTTTTACCGAGGGACACGGCCATTTGAACAGATAAACTTCCCTACAGGGGTGCACCACATTACCCAACACGCTCGATCCCCTTTGGCCGGACACACTTTCCTGGGTCATGCCCGGCCTCGGAAGATCAACACGTCGCAGCCCCACCTAGGCACAACAGAGAGGTCAGCACGCCGGTCTAAATCCTATGGCGCAGGGGTCTCGGCCCATCGCCCATTGCACACTTGCACGTTGCGTGGGCGGCCGGAAGCAGGCCTAGCCTAGCAGGCGTTCCAGTCCAATCCGGCGCGTGCCCCTCAGTCGCTGACGTCACGAAGGCTTCGGCTGATACCATAACTGTTCCCGCGAAGTTGGTTAGTGCGTATAGGCCAGTGGCCAGACTCAGATCAAATACCAAGATCTCGTTAAGCATGTTAATTGATGTAACCGTGAACGCCGCAAGGGCCAGGCCCATCTCTCTCCTAGGTGGTCTCAACCTTCCCTGTCGCTCCGCCACAAAGTAACAGTCGGGGGCCGTCGGGGACCCAGGCCCACCTCTACCGGGATGGAGCCACCTGCCCCTTCAGCCCCCATCTCCGAACAGTATCATAAGTAATGTAACAGTATAAAGTATATAGCATATGCTCGTGATCACCTCCCGAAGTGATCACGGCCCAGTAGTATAGCATGGCAGACGGACAAGAGTGTAGGGCCACTGATGGAACACTAGCATCCTATACTAAGCATTAGGATAGCAGGTAGGGGTAACAACTGTAGCAACAATGATAGACTATCCATCAGAACAGGATTAACCGAAAGCAGTAACATGCTACACTACTCTAATGCAAGCAGTAGAGAGAAGGAATAGGCGCTATCTGGTGATCAAGGGAGGGCTTGCCTGGTTGCTCTGACAAGAGAAGGGTTCATCGTCGATGTAGTCGATCACAGGGGTACCGGCAGCGGTCTCGGTTCTACCGGAAAGAAGTAACGGAGGGGGAACACGATAAATAACAGAGCAATCAAAGCATCACAAAGCCTATAATATGACAATACGCGGTGCTAGAGGTGACCTAATGCAGTACTAGGTGATACCGGCAAGGGGGGAACATCCGGGAAAGTATTCCCGGTGTTTCGCGTTTTCGGACAAACGAACAGGAGGTGGATTGTTGCATGTTCGCTATGCTAGGGACGTGTGGTGAACGAACGGACTGCATATTCGGATTTGTCTCGTCGTTCTGAGCAACTTTCATGTACAAAGTTGTTTCATCCGAGCTACGGATTAATAAATATGATTTTCCAAAGTTTTAATTCATTTCTGAAATTATTTTAATAAATAAACTCAGATTAAACAAAAGGCAGAACGGGCTGTGTGCACCTGGTGCAGTGCACCCAGCGTTGCACTAGTGGCTGACAGTGGGGCCAGTCAACTGCATAGTCAACGGTTGACTGGTCCACAGTTGACTGGTCAACAGGGTCCTACAGGGCCTACCTGTCATAGACTGGGTCAACCAAGTCAACAGTTTGACTGGTCAAACTGGACAGGGGACCCACATGTCATTGTCCGTGGTTAGCTAGACTTTAAGTAAATTAGATTAACTAACAATGGGGGCCACTGTCATTGGCTAGTAGTTAAACTAACTAGTAATTATCCCCTAATCTAATTTTCACGGGCCGACCGGTGGTGGCTGTGCATACACACGCACACCACACGTGTTTGGACAAGGCCACGGCCATGGCTATTAACGACTAGCAGCGGCTAGAGCAGCAATAGCTAGCAGCCCGGAGCAGCTAGAGCAGCAGTAAGCGGCGACAACAGCAACGGCACGCATCGGCTCGTAGCAGGCAGCAGCAGCTCACAGCAGAAGCAAGCAGCAGCGCCGCAGCATAGCGGCAGCGAGGGCGCGACTCACGGCGGTAGCAGGCGGCTAGAGGGCTTGCTGGCGCGCGGGGAATCGATGGTCAGCGAGGGTCGCGGCCAGAGGCGAGGCAGGTCCTGGCGACAGCAACAGCAACATCGCGCGGGCACACACAGGAGCTTCGCTCCCGTCCATGGCGGACTCGGGTGGGGACAGCGGGAAAGGAAGGGGAAGGATGGCGGGGCTCACAGCGGACTCGGAGAGAAGCCGAATGTGCTCGGGGAGGGCTCAGTGGCGTTGAATCGACGGCGGCGACCTCGGTGACCGAAGCTCGAAGACGGCGATGGAGACGGTGTTGCAGGGCGTTCGAGCTCGTGTGACTCGATGGAGGGGCCGAGTGCTTCGTTGCGGAGCTCGGGGACAAGGCGGAAGAGCATGGGAACGACGGTGGTCGCGGTGGCAGCGAACAACGCCGACGGGCACGCTCGAACGCGAGCAGAGGAGCGAGGGAGGAAGGGGAAGTGAGATCTGGGGGCAGCTAGGGTTCGTCCGGGGCTCGGGGGCGTCAAGTAGGCGCCGTGGGGGAGGGCGGATGGTTGCCACGGCGACATGCCTCGGCCACAGCCGGGGGATCTCTGCCACGATCCCCCCCTCTGAACAGGAGGAAGGGGACGGTAGATAGATGGGCCGGCCTGATCGGCCTGATGGCCAGCTGGGCCGAGGCCCAGCGGGGGAGGAGGGACTTTTTTTGTTTTTACTTACCTTTCTTTTTCTTATTTTATTTATTCTTTACTGTTTAAATTTTATTCTTACATTAATTTTAATTCTAAAATATAGGAATAGCTCCTAAATTAGTATAACTAAATATGCTACTACCACATAAGGGTTAGTCGACAAATAAATTAGTTTAATATTTTATTAATTATAAAAGGCATTTAAATAATTGTTTTTGCTGCTGTTTTAATTAATTTTTGCATCTAAACTCATTATAAAAATGTGGTTTCTTCACCAATATTATTTATGATTTAATTGTCTTAGTTTGTACTTTTTAGTTTTGATATTTGAAAACTTTTATTGTTTGACTTTATTTTAAGTTTGAATTTTGAATTGGTTTTGAATCATCGTGAGGTTAACAACAGTAATCTCAGTGACGTGGCATCATTAGCAGGGGTTCACTGTAGCTTAATTAGGAATCTTGTCCCGAGATTTAGGAGGTGGAGTAAGGGAGGAAGTTTCGATTATGAAATTCTAACGAATCTTCTTGGTCTTAGTTGCTCTTCTCGAAGAGGTCGATCCATTACATTGATGTATCATTTCTCTGCTTCAGGTCATCATGATGAAGTTGTCGTCCTACCTTCAGGATATTCACCGTACTTAAGAAAGGGTGAGAAGGGAAAACTCTATAAGGACGGATTCTAACAAGATCGAGCATCAGACGATTAACTCAGGGGAAGAAGCATAAGTATCTATCGAATTGAAACTTAAGAAGATACCGAGAGCAAAGTAAGAAGATACCATGAGAAGTTTCAAACGAATAGGCAATTGTTCGATGCCTCATCAGAAGGTGAAAGGGTTTCAGGGCAACGCAAATAAGTATTGTGTCTGACACCAGAATAGATCACTAGGAAGGTGGCCCGTGAATTACATACGTAGCCATGCTTGAGAAATAACTTTGGAGACAGGGATATAGAGAAGAGTCAGGTTTTGATCCTGAGGAGCTGTGGGTTATGGGCCCACCATGTGGGTTAAAGTAAGAGGGGAGCGACATCTTGCATGGTCATGATAGCAAGGCATGTCAGGGAATAACCTTTCAATTATGTCGGCATCAACATCGGTACCAAGGGCGAGGGACGAAGAGAACCATTTTCCTGCTTGTTGAACGAGGCGGGCCAATAGGCAAAGTTCTCGTCCATCGGCGGTTACCGGGATGTCATCAACAGTAGAAACAGGGTCTTGCTGACAGAATTGTACACCGAGGGGTTTACATAAGCAGGAGAATATTACTGCTTAGATCATATAGATCACAAGAAAGGTTAAACCAAACAATGGAAAGGAAAATATGATTATCAGATTAAACAGAACAATGGAAAGGAAAATGTGTTAAAACATATATTCCAGGGGTATATCCTTCCCAAGGACAAGCAGAGCACGATATCCATGACAGGATAGAAAGTAGAAAACCATTTAGGTAATGGGAGAGGAATTTTCATGGCATTACCCATACAACGGTGTTTGCATAATGGATAAAGAAAACTTAGCATTGCGCTTTCAATGCTCTTATTGAAAATCGGAGCACCATAGACATGCTTCAAGATAGCATTGACATGGTCTTCAAGCAAAGGTCAGATTTTGGAAACACAAGGGATCCATCAGGAACAACTCATAGAATAAGTCTTACCATTTTCTTATGGAAGAATGGCTAACCTTGCTAAAAAAGGAAGAACTATAACAATGGGTCATCCAGCCAGGTATGCTAGGCATGACATCACCTTACCGGGCCATATAAAGACCAACGTTTATAACTCTTGGAAATATGTTCCAACCATCATATCTGACCGAGATTCAGATCTGATTGGTGTCAGGATACCTCAGACTCAGGATGCCTGAGAAGAAAAAGGTGAGACACAAATTGACGAGATGACATTGTAGATTCTCGGGAAATGAACTATGGAAGCAAGTTCCGAAACAAGAGTCCATCATTAAAACCAAGAAGAGGATGAGGAGGTGGTTGATGGTCTCAGTGACAATTCATTGAGATTTCCAAAAAGATGGATGCCCTCAATTATGTGAACAAGGAGATAACATTTGTCAGATCAAATGATATAATGATGTATGCTCGAGGAAAACATACACAACTTAAACATTGGTTTGAACGGTGCACCCAAATTATGGGCTTAGGTAGCAAGATCAATGATAGAAGGGTGATTCGATATCCAATACACAAAGAATGTAACTATCGTTCATTAACTTGCAAGCAATAGGGTTGCTAGAAGTTTTGAATTTTTCACATCACAGTCCATTTGTCGGTATTCCGGTTGGAACACGGGGGCCATGAAAAGAATGGTGATGGTGAGAAGCATCACTTGCATCAATAATTCATAAGAGGTGGTGAAATTCTCACGACATACTTGACATAAAAGATGGTAATATTCCAAGGTAAAGAAGAACAAACGCTGGATAGCAAGGAACTCAAGGTATAACACAAAACACGATCATGGTTGTGTTGGAGGGAAGGCAATGAAGTGGTCGATGATAAGACAAATCATCGAGGGCAAGGATGGTACTTCTCATCATGAATTCAATTGATATCCTGGAAGAGCTTAGAATGCTGATGATGATCATGACACATTTGTCAAGAGATTTCATGAAGATGTAATCGATCGGCAATGACATCAAGTGAAAGGAATTATGAAGCAAAAGGTTATTGGAACCATGGCTATGACACAAATTCAAAATCAAGCTTGTTGTTCAAGGCGAAATGATATGACAAGAAAGATCGACGTAAGCTTAGCTCATCGTTGAAAGTTGTGCTTCGGGATTAAGGACCAGGTAGCACAGTTAAAATCGTCACGATAATGATATAGCCGAGCAAGCTAGGAATGACGTGATCGAGTTCAAAGTCGTAGGTAATGAAGGTTACCAAGAGTTGTTTAATCGCGGTGCGGACACAAGTCAGTTATCGGTGTCTTTGAGTGTTTAATAACTCAGAGCCCGTGAAAAATTGGAATCAGTGAGAATGAAGCACTTGATGAAGAACTCATTAGAAGTTATGCAGTTCCATGATAATCTCGAGATACCAGGGGGTAATACTCGACGACAGATCAAAGTAGAGGTTGGACTAGGGTATTGCTCTGCAGAAGACAAGTGCTCAAACTTGCACGAGAAATGGAATCAAGGAGAAACATGGTCAGAACCACGTCCACAGATACAAGATGAACTTATAACAAGGGGATAATTATTTTAAGAGAAGCTTCCATGATAAGGTATACATCGTGTCCATGGGCATGAACACAGGGTTCAAGGTCGACTCCCACTTCTCCAAAGCATAACCTTACATTCACTTCTCGTTTCGATAATGGCATTAGTGTTGAAAGTTTTAGCTGGTGAAATACCAGATGAGTATGACCCGTGAAATCTTTCGGGCTCACATAGATTAGGAAAAGGCATAGGTTCAACCCATTAGGGTCTCTTAGGAACATATACCACAAACTTCAGGAGTAAATAACACAAGCTCGAAAGCAGAGCATGGTTGGTCAATCAGAGGATAGGATTTACCAATGGAAAAATAACTTCCAAAGTGATTGAATATGAAGGACGCTATCGGATAAAATCCAACAAAGGATCCGGTGGTCCTCAAGGGATCTAATGTGAGCATCGGTACTTAACCAGAGGAAGAAACAATGCAAGGAGATCAAACTTTAAAACAACTGTCTAATTCAAAGCTCAAATGCAAAAGAATTATGATTTCCAATCAAGGGATCAGAAGCAAACGCTCTGATTAATGATGGATAAGTTCCGTAGACTTAGGGGTACAATCGATGGCAATCCGATTGGTCGAGAACCAGCTCATGTTTAAAACGATGTCTGAGCCGGAAGGGTAAATCCTGAGGATTGCAAGCATCCGCAGCATATTGAATCGACGGACTCAAAATGATGGTGACAAAGGATGCTAATGAGATTACAAGACTTATGGGATTAACCATAATGTAATCAAGCAAGAATTTCAAGAGCAATAGGCTGCTGAGGATTTTCGGAAGTTCGAATGATATTTCGAAGATTGGTGACATACATGAATCAACTGGGGATGAGTGGATGCTCGGTAAGTGCGAGAAATTATTCGTAGGGGTATTCAGGTGGCAAAGAACTGCAAGGCAGTAGGCACAAAGTATTCTCGGGACAATAGAAAGGATTTCAAGGTATCTTGTAATAACAAAATCAACTGGGAATAAAAGTAAGAACGGCAAGTGTATGTATTTATCCATAGGGATATTTCGGTGGTAGGGAATTGCAAAAGCAACGGGCACCAAGTCTCAAAAGAGTATCGGAGAGTAACTTCGAAATCTTCTGGTGCAGCCGGCGATCATCTGGACTGAAGGGGCTCTCCGGGAGAAAGTGTTTTCGAGAACCTAAAGTTAGATTTTTAGAAAATCATTTAACCCGAAAAGAAGAGAGATTAGAATCCCAGAGTATAGACGAGGAATAAAAGATCCTAATACCACCCAATGGCGACGTGGGCCCGTAAGCCACACTACCATGTTAGTAAAAGTTTTGCAATGACTAGACTCAACTTCGGCCAAGGAGTTAGAAAGGGGGATTCCTACAGGCAGTCGTCCCTGATACCAACTTGTGACGCCCCCGATTCAATCGTACACTAATCATACACACAAACGTGTACGATCAAGATCAGGGACTCACGGGAAGATATCACAACACAACTCTAAAAATAAAATAAGTCATACAAGCATCATAATACAAGCTAGGGGCCTCGAGGGCTCGAATACAAGTGCTCGATCATAGACGAGTCAGCGGAAGCAACAATATCTGAGTACAGACATAAGTTAAACAAGTTGCCATAAGATGGCTAGCACAAACTGGGATACAGATCAAAAGAGGCGCAGGCCTCCTGCCTGGGATCCTCCTAAACTACTCCTGGTCGTCGTCGATGGCCTGCACATAGTAGTAGGCACCCTCGTTGTAGTAGGAGTCATCGTCGATGGTAGCGTCTGGCTCCTGGGCTCCAGCATCTGGTTGCGACAACCGAGAAGAATGGAAAGGGGAAAAGAGGGAGAAAAGCAACCGTGAGTACTCATCCAAAGTACTCGCAAGCAAGGATCTATACTACATATGCATGGGTATCAATGTAAAGGGGCAATATCGATAGACTGAACTGCAGAATGCCAGAATAAGAGGGGGATAGCTAGTCCTGTCGAAGACTACGCTTCTGGCAGCCTCCATCTTGCAGCATGTAGAAGAGAGTAGATGGTAAGTTCACCAAGTATCATCGCATAGCATAATCCTACCCGGTGATCCTCCCCTCGTCGCCCTGTGTGAGAGCGATCACCGGGTTATATCTGGCACTTGGAAGGGTGTGTTTTATTAAGTATCTAGTTCTAGTTGTCATATGGTCAAGGTACAACTCCGGGTCGTCCTTTTACCGAGGGACACGACTATTCGAATAGATAAACTTCCCTGCAGGTGTGCACCACATTACCCAACACGCTGGATCCCCTTTGGCTGGACACACTTTCCTGGGTCATGCCCGGCCTCGGAAGATCAACACGTCGCAGCCCACCTGGCACAACAGAGAGGTCAGCACGCCGGTCTAAATCCTATGGCGCAGGGGTCTCGGCCCATCGCCCATTGCACACCTGCACATTGCGTGGGCGGACGGAAGCAGACCTAGCCTAGCAGGCGTTCCAGTCCAATCCGGCGCGCGCCGCCCAGTCGCTGACGTCACGAAGGCTTCGGCTGATACCACGACGTCGAGTGCCCATAACTGTTCCCGCGTAGTTGGTTAGTGCGTATAGGCCAGTGGCCAGACTCAGATCAAATACCAAGATCTCGTTAAGCGTGTTAATTGATGTAACCGCGAACGCCGACAAGGGCCAGGCCCACCTCTCTCCTAGGTGGTCTCAACCTGCCCTATCGCTCCGCCACAAAGTAACAGTCGGGGGCCGTCGGGGACCCAGGCCCACCTCTACGGGGATGGAGCCACCTGCCCCTTCAGCCCCCATCTCCGAACAGTATCATAAGTAATGTAACAGTATAAAGTATATAGCATATGCCCGTGATCACCTCCCGAAGTGATCACGGCCCAGTAGTATAGCATGGCAGACGGACAAGAGTGTAGGGCCACTGATGGAACACTAGCATCCCATACTAAGCATTAGGATAGCAGGTAGGGGTAACAACTATAGCAACAATGATAGGCTATGCATCAGAATAGGATTAACCGAAAGCAGTAACATGCTACACTACTCTAATGCAAGCAGTAGAGAGAAGGAATAGGCAATATCTGGTGATCAGGGGGGCTTGCCTGGTTGCTCTGACAAGAGAAGGGTTCATCGTCGATGTAGTCGATCACAAGGGTACCGGCAGCGGTCTCGGGTCTACCGGAAAGAAGTAACGGAGGGGGAACACAATAAATAACAGAGCAATCAAAGCATCACAAAGCATAACATGACAATACGCGGTGCTAGAGGTGACCTAATGCAGTACTAGGTGATACCGGCAAAGGGGGGAAACATCCGGGAAAGTATTCCCGGTGTTTCGCGTTTTCGGACAAACGAACAGGAGGTGGATTGCTAGGGACATGTGGTGAACGAACGGACTGCGTATTCGGATTTGTCTCGTCGTTCTGAGCAACTTTCATGTAGAAAGTTTTTTCATCCGAGCTACGGATTAATAAATATGATTTTCCAAAGTTTTAATTCATTTTTGAAATTATTTTAATAAATAAACTCATATTAAACAAAAGGCAGAACGGGCTGTGTGCACCTGGTGCAGTGCACCCAGCGTTGCACTAGTGGCTGACAGTGGGGCCAGTCAACTGCATAGTCAATAGTTGACTGGTCCACAGTTGACTGGTCAACAGGGTCCTACAGGGCCTACCTGTCATAGACTGGGTCAACCAAGTCAACAGTTTGACTGGTCAAACTGGACAGGGGACCCACATGTCATTGTCTGTGGTTAGCAAGACTTTAAGTAAATTAGATTAACTAACAGTGGGGGCCACTGTCATTGGCTAGTAGTTAAACTAACTAGTAATTATCCCCTAATCTAATTTTCACGGGCCGGCCGGTGGTGGCTGTGCATACACACGCACACCGCACGTGTTTGGACAAGGCCACGGCCATGGCCATTAACGACTAGCAGCGGCTAGAGCAGCAATAGCTAGCAGCCCGGAGCAGCTAGAGCAGCAGTAAGCGGCGGCGGCAGCAGCGGCACGCATCGGCTCGTAGCAGGCAGCAGCAGAAGCAAGCAGCAGCGCCGCAGCATAGCGGCAGCGAGGGCGCGACTCACGGCGGTAGCAGGCGGCTAGAGGGCTTGCTGGCGCGCGGGGAATCGATGGTCAGCGAGGGGCGTAGTCGGGCATGCGCGAGGGTCGCGGCCAGAGGCGAGGCAGGGCCTGGCGACAGCAACAGCAACATCGCGCGGGCGCACACAGGAGCTTCGCTCCCGTCCATGGCGGCCTCGGGCGGGAACGGATCTACGGCGAGGAACCGACAGCGGGAAAGGAAGGGGAAGGATGGCGGGGCTCACAGCGGACTCGGAGAGAAGCCGAATGTGCTCGGGGAGGGCTCAGTGGCGTTGAATCGACGGTGGCGACCTCGGTGACCGAAGCTCGAAGACGGCGATGGAGACGGTGTTGCAGGGCGTTCGAGCTCGTGTGACTCGATGGAGGGGCCGAGTGCTTCGTTGCGGAGCTCGGGGACAAGGCGGAAGAGCATGGGAACGACGGTGGTCGCGGTGGCAGCGAACAACGCCGACGGGCACGCTCGAACGCGAGCAGAGGAGCGAGGGAGGAAGGGGAAGTGAGATCTGGGGGCAGCTAGGGTTCGTCCGGGGCTCGGGGGCGTCAAGTAGGCGCCGTGGGGGAGGGCGGATGGTTGCCACGGCGACATGCCTCGGCCACAGCCGGGGGATCTCTGCCACGATCCCCCCCTCTGAACAGGAGGAAGGGGACGGTAGATAGATGGGCCGGCCTGGTCGGCCTGATGGCCAGCTGGGCCGAGGCCCAGCGGGGGAGGAGGGACTTTTTTGTTTTTACTTACCTTTCTTTTTCTAATTTTATTTATTCTTTAGTGTTTAAATTTTATTCTTACATTAATTTTAATTCTAAAATATAGGAATAGCTCCTAAATTAGTATAACTAAATATGCTACTACCACATAAGGGTTAGTCGACAAATAAATTAGTTTAATATTTTATTAATTATAAAAGGCATTTAAATAATTGTTTTTGCTGCTGTTTTAATTAATTTTTGCATCTAAACTCATTATAAAAATGTGGTTTCTTCACCAATATTATTTATGATTTAATTGTCTTAGTTTGTACTTTTTAGTTTTGATATTCGAAAACTTTTATTGTTTGACTTTATTTTAAGTTTGAATTTTGAATTGGTTTTGAATCATCGTGAGGTTAACAACAGTAATCTCGGTGACGTGGCATCATTAGCAGGGGTTCACTATAGCTTAATTATCCGGGCGTCACAATTCTCCTCCACTACAAGAAATCTCGTCCCGAGATTTAGGAGGTGGAGTAAGGGAGGAAGTTTTGATTATGAAATTCTAACGAATCTTCTCGGTCTTAGTTGCTCTTCTCAAAGAGGTCGATCCATTACATTGATGTCTCATTTCTCTGCTTCAGGTCATCATGATGAAGTTGCCGCCCTACCTTCAGGATCTTCACCGTACTTAAGAAAGGGTGAGAAGGGAAAACTCTATAAGGACGGATTCTAACAAGATCGAGCATCAGACGATTAACTCAGGGGAAGAAGCATAAGTATCTCTCGAATTGAAACTTAAGAAGATACCGAGAGCAAAGTAAGAAGATACCATGAGAATTTTCAAACGAATAGGCAATTGTTCGATGCCTCATCAGAAGGTGAAAGGGTTTTAGGGCAACGCATGTCTATGGTTAGGAAACATAACCATCTTTGATCAACGAGCTAGTCAAGTAGAGGCATACTAGTGACACTCTGTTTGTCTATGTATTCACACATGTATCATGTTTCCGGTTAATACAATTCTAGCATGAATAATAAACATTTATCATGATATAAGGAAATAAATAATAACTTTATTATTGCCTCTAGGGCATATTTCCTTCAAAACTACTTTGCTACTGATCACTTTGCTGCAGATAATTAATCTCCAGGTGTGGTTAAATTGAAAACTCAACTGCTAATACCTTCAAATATTCTTTGGCTCCCCATGTGTCGAATCTATAAATTTGGGTTGAATACTCTACCCTCAAAAACTGTTGCGATCCCCTATACTTGTGGGTTATCACCCCTCGGTGACCCCCTGACCTAGATCTTCCTCCTATTATTCACATATATTCCCAAACCACCAGAAGCATCCACGAAAACACTTTTCCACCGCCACAACCTTCTGTTCCGTGAGATCCCATCTTGGGGCCTTTTCCGGCATCCTGCCGGAGGGGGATTCGATCACGGAGGGCATCTACATCAACTCTATTGCCCTTCCGATGAAGTGTGAGTAGTTTACCACAGACGTACGAGCCCATAGCTAGTAGCTAGATGGCTTCTTATCTCTCTTTGATTCTTAATACCATGTTCCCCTCGATGTTCTTGGAGATCTATCCGATGTAATCATCTTTTGCGGTGTGTTTGTCAAGATCCGATGAATTGTGGGTTTATGATCAGCTTATCTATGAATATTATTTGAATCTTCTCTGAATTCTTTTATGCATGATTTGATATCTTTGTAATTCTCTTCGAACTATCGGTTTGGTTTGGTCAACTAGATTGGTTTTTCTTGCAATGGGAGAAGTGCTTAGCTTTGGGTTCAATCTTGCGGTGTCCTTTCCCGGTGATAGTAGGGGCAGCAAGGCACGTATTGTATTGTTGCTATCGAGGATAAAAATATGGGGTTTACATCATATTGCTTGAGTTTATTCCTCTACATCATGTCATCTTACTTAATGTGTTACTCTGTTCTTCATGAACTTAATACTCTAGATGCAGGAAGGAGTCGGTCGAGTGTGGAGTAATAGTAGTAGATGTAGGCAGGAGTCGGTCTACTTGACACAGACGTGATGCCTATATTTCATAATCATTGCCTTAGATATCACCATAACTTTGCGCTTTTCTATCAATTGCTCGACAGTAATTTGTTCACCCACCGTATTATTTGCTATCTTGAGAGAAGCCTCTAGTGAAACCTATGGCCCCGGGTCTATTTTTCATCATATAAGTTTCCGATCTACTATTTTGCAATATTTTACTTTCTGATCTATAAACCAAAAAACCCAAAATTATTTACTTTATCTTTTGTTTAGTTTTATTTATCTCTATCAGATCTCACTTTTGCAGGTGACCGTGAAGGGATTGACAACTTCTTTATCGCGTTGGGTGCAAGTTGTTTGATTGTTTGTGCAGGTATTGGTGATTTGTGCGTTGTCTCCTACTGGATTGATACCTTGGTTCTCTAACTGAGGGAAATACTTATCTCTACTTTGTTGCATCACCGTTTCCTCTTTAAGGAAAAAACCAACGCAAGCTCAAGAAGTAGCATACAACACTCGGTAGCAGATAGCAGCATATACATCATAACTCGAATACGCAAAACCCGGAACAAGCAAAAAACAAACCATCGAAAGGAAAAAGAAAACCAAAGAAACCCTACACTGGTGCTATAAAGCACATGCCACTGTAACAATGGCAGCATGGAGCATCTGTTGTTGCGCCACAACACGAACGTCACCCACAACGACAGACCCATCGGCATGGGCAACAAGCGGCGTGGTCTGGACCAACGACGCAGCCAGAACTACCGCAGAGCGAGCAAGCTCTCGATAAGTAGACATACTCCTATAATTGTAATCCAACACAACGAACCCATACACCCCCTATAGAAAACAAATTGCCTTGAAAGCAGCTTTTTCATAAATGGACAAGCCCACGTTGGCCTGGGACCAGAAAAACCTCCTGATTGTTAATGCATCACTCCCAGGAACATCAACCTCAATCTCAACTCCATTGAGCAAATCACCATCTTCCATAACCTCTCGCAGGTACAGGTGAAATGGCAAACGACATCAAGAGGCGACGGCATCCAACAGATGCACATACGAACAACTCACAACAAACATCCTGCCACAGATAGTACCCATCAAAAAGTAAGCCCACTCCACACAAGAAAGAGAAAAAAACAGGAACAAATGTTAGATCCTTCGGTTCAGAAAACCAACACAAAGCACCCAGACAGGAACAAAACATATAAGAGAAGTAGACCACACAAACAGAAAACCCCAGAACCATGAATTAACACACCAAGAAATAGAACACATAATTCACCTGATTGTCTTCAGCACGCTGCACCATTAGAACCTGACAATCGTTCATCCTATCTATTCTGTCAGCACACATGAATTCAAACATCAACTGACATGCTCACTATACCCGAGAACACGACACATAAACTAAAATATCAGTCAGGCTCTTCATGCATACAGCCGGGACAAGCTTCAAGAAGCAAACCCTACAGACTGAAAATAGACTTCAGTCAAAGCAAAATTCCATATTTAAGCCCGAACAACTATATCTAAACGCATGACCAGCTCAAATCCATAGCCAAAATTAGCCTAAGATGAATCATGAGCTTTAATTAAGCCTCTGAACCACAACACAAATAAAAAGAACCGTCAAAGGCCACCAATCAACACAAGTAAATCATAACCAATTAACATATGAACCGCCTATATCTGGATCCTCATGACCCAAGGCTTAAATAGAGACTCACAACCTCCATCAATGGCACAAAGCATCACAACCAACAAACAATAGGCCTACCAAAATATCCTCTCCGTACGAAGTCCATCTACTAATACAGATCAAAGCCATGACCATGTACTCATACAACAAAGCATATCCACACATAGCACTCCTATGGAACAACCAAATTGACCATACAACCAACAGGACGAGCATATAAGCAGACAAGCGACACAAAAAAAGGAATCCTGAAAAGTACCTACCCCGGGACCGTCGACAGACACCCCAACAAGAAACACCCACACCAGATCCAATCCCTTAGAAGCCAAAGACGAGGATGACATGACAACCCAAGACCAAGGGTCAAATTTCAGCATACCCTAACCCCAATCCTGCGCATCGGTCGGAAACAAATTCAAGCAATCAACATGAGATTATGGATCGAGCGTAAAGCAGAGCACAACATGACAAATTACCTCATCCATCGCAATCAACCGGGTGAGGAACCAAGAGGCATCGTCCACAACAGAAATCCAACCCTAGTTGTCAGTTGAAGCTACAAACAACATCACCGCATCAGAAGATAGGCACGCACGTCTTAACTAAGAGATGACAGGCGGAGACGTGGACCAGACCTGAGGATCGACGGCGGGATAGGCAGCGAGACGATGGCGCCGGGATGCAAGAGAGGAAGGGGAGAACGACGAAACAGAGAGGAAGGCTAGGGTTCTGGCTCAGCCAATCAGGCTCCTCGCCTTTACCCCCAAAAGCCAGCCACAGGCGAGCGCCATGCAAGGGCGAGCACGTGAAATACCAAAAGTTCCCTCGGCGGCCACCGAAAATCACAGGCGGTGGCACGCCCATCGTGCACAAGAACCAGCACTGTGCGCAGCTTACCCCGCGGTCGCTGACGACCGAGCCCCACCTCGCCTGGGCCCCGCCTATCATTGTGTATGAGGGTGGTGGACCGGGGAAGAATAGCAGGCACTATTCGTTGGTTGTCACATCGCTGAAGATCCGACGGCTAGGATCATTCCATCTTAAGATTTGATGATCAGGATAAATCGTGACGCCCTAAAAAGGCTTCATATTGCTTCAGACTCTAACAATGGGATGGTCAGGCCCCAACTCTCATCTCAAACGTAATCTGATCCCATTCATGCCAATCTTGCTGAGGCCCCATAATTGACTCACTTACTAGTGCACGTCTCTGCCTAACACACCAACACCAGTGCTCGCATGCATACCAGCATCTCTGTCACGCTCCACCGTACGGCTGCCACACCTAGCTAGATGCATGCACCGCAGGTTAATTGTAGACTTGCATCGCCGAAACGTGCAATATATACAGCGGCCGCACCTAATTAATTTGGCTGGTGCTCCATTATGCACGCACCACTTGTGTTTCATAAACAGAAAATTAGCAGCGGCAAGTGCGGCCAGTGCACGTTTAGTCAGCTAGTTGAGCCATGCGCGCAGTAAAAAGCGCACAATCACAGTGATCCCTCGGCATATGCATGCTGACGACACGTTGGCACGTTGCCAAGCCAAGCCGCCCATTTAGTCCACGAACAGTCAAGGATACTGATAATAAAAAATATACAAGTCCATTTAGCTAGTAATATCACGCATCACTTTAAGCTAGCTATCTATCTATAT
The DNA here is from genome assembly GCF_018294505.1 of Triticum aestivum. Lineage (NCBI taxonomy): Eukaryota > Viridiplantae > Streptophyta > Magnoliopsida > Poales > Poaceae > Triticum > Triticum aestivum. The sequence goes on from NC_057805.1 coordinate 394,304,485, forward strand.
AACCTTGCAATGAGCCGGCAGAGATCGAGCGGACAGGCACGCAGTACGTACATTCGATACATAGATCCAGTGCCGGTGATCTATCAAACCGGCACGCACATACGGTGACAGTGCTTCAGAGACATATCATCAGAAATGGAGCCTCTCAGAGACCATGGTGCGAGCCGCTTGCTGGTCGCCGCCGTGGTGCTGCTGTGGCTGAGCGGCGCGGCTCGGGGCCAGCTGAGCGACGACTTCTACGACGACAGCTGCCCGAAGCTGGAGAGCATCGTGCAGGCGCGCGTGGCCGCCGCGATGAAGGCCGAGATACGGATGGGCGCCTCCCTGCTCCGGCTCCACTTCCACGACTGCTTCGTCAACGTACGTCCGTCTCCGTAACACACACTTGGCACGTATGCTTTCTTAGACTCTCAAGTGAAGATCGTTAATTGTTGTCTACATGCATGCATGCAGGGGTGTGACGGGTCGATCCTTCTGGACGGGGCCGAGAGCGAGAAGCTGGCGGCGCCGAACCTCAACTCGGTGAGGGGGTACGAGGTCATCGACGCCATCAAGGCCGACCTCGAGAAGGCCTGCCCGGGGCTCGTCTCCTGCGCCGACGTCGTCGCGCTCGCCGCTAAATACGGCGTACTCCTCGTACGTTCCTTCCTTCCTTCACTCCCTCCGAATTCACCACCACTCCAACATAGCTAACCAACTAACTACCAAATAATTCAGTTGTGCACCCGAAAGAACTGTTTGAGAACCGTACTACCAGTACTGCTTTGTTGAGTGTAGTACTAATTTTGTTGGCATGTTCAGAGTGGAGGGCCTGACTATGATGTCCTTCTGGGAAGAAGGGACGGGCTGGTGGCGAACCAGACCTTGGCCAACAACAACCTGCCAAGCCCGTTCGACAACATCACCGTAATCATACAGAGGTTCAAGGACGTCGGTCTTAATACAACAGACGTGGTCATCTTATCAGGTACGTACTGTACTAGACTCACCACTACTGTATGTTGTACGCAACGAAAGCCAGCAAATCCAACCATGCATGCACGCAGGAGCCCACACGATCGGGCGGTCGCGGTGCGTGCTCTTCAGCGGCCGGCTGGCCAACTTCTCGGCGGCCAACTCGGTGGACCCGACGATGGACCCGGCGCTGGCGTCCAGCCTGCAGCAGCTGTGCCGGGGCGGCGATGGCAACCAGACGGCCGCGCTGGACGCCGGCTCCGCGGACGCCTTCGACAACCACTACTTCAAGAACCTGCTGGCCAAGAAGGGCCTCCTCTCCTCGGACCAGGGCCTCGTCTCCAGCCCCGACGGCGCCGCCGCCACCAGGGCCCTCGTGCAGGCCTACAGCTACAACAGCCAGCGCTTCCTCTGCGACTTCGGGGACGCCATGGTCAGGATGGGCAACATCGCCCCCCTCACCGGCTCCGCCGGCCAGATCCGCAAGAAATGCAGCGCCGCCAACTGAGCCGGCGCCACTGCATCTAGCTTGCCGGCGAAGAAGACAGATGCTGCATGCACCTGACCTTGGTGCATGCCCATCTCGCGTTGTCAACAGTCATCATATCGTGCGTCTGGATGCGTACGTGTACGTGTACGTTCGTGTGAAGGTTGTCCTGTGTACCGTTTCGTCGGGTTCAAGCTAGCTAGGATTCTCCAGCCAGGAGTAATAAGCTGGCTCGTACAGTGTGTCGGTTGACGGGTGAGTGAGTGGTACTGTGGTAGTGCCTATCAGGGCTGTGTGATAGTAGCGCACAAAATGAATAATGGAATGTGTAGCTAGCCGCATGAAGTCTGCATCGTGCCCTACTTCCCTGAATGATGTGCACTTGAAGTCTTGAACAAGCAAGTTCAGTTAAATCTCAAGGACTTTCAGGTCCTGCGTCCCTGTAAGGCCGGAGCTTTTCGGTTAAGCGTGGGACATGATGCAGTGACTAGCGGGTAGCGACAGCGCCAATCGCATCAACGTGGTTAAAATAGTAGGCAGGCATCGACCGATTGGCGTTACCGTACTGTGGCGAATGCGATCTGGCGCTCTGATTGGGGAGCAAAACACCGTGGGCGCAGCGGTTATCATCTTTGCTGCTGAATTTGACAGGCAGATGCCAAGGTAGAGTACTTCAGAGTTCAGGTTGTCCGGTGTTCACTGTAGGGCGTGGCCACGTGCCAGTCGTCTAAATTATTTTTATGGGGTCAGTTGATTTTTTCAACCGCCCGATGCAAAATAACAACTCTGCTTCCTTCTCCCTTCTCCACGCTGAACCGCCCTGCCGCCGCCGGCCGAACCCATTTGTGACCACCACCCGCGGACGTTGGTGGTCCCGCGCAGCCTCGCCGTCCCGCCCTCTCTGGAACCACCGCCATCCAGTCTTGCGCCGCCCCCAGCCATCCCTCTAGCCCTGGTGCCGACGGAGATTTTCTTCGGCGAAGTTGCACCACCGCGCCACCACCACCCCCACCACCGTTCTTCTACCACATCCCCCACTCGAAGATAGATATTGGGGTAACCCTCCGATGAGCTCTTTCCTTCTCCTTCGTTCCATCCGGCTTCCCACCGATGAACTCTCAAAATCAACTGACCCCAAACCGAAGTCAGTCGACTGACATTTAGCTAATGTGTTTATTGAAAGGCAGTATCTTCATCACTTTGGTGGTTACCGACCGGTGGAGAGAGTAGTACTAAACTTGTAGGAGTAACTGACAAGAACGCCGTACGAGATGATGAGTAGGCGTTGAATTATTTGTTTGCGTACTGTCTTTGCTGTACTAGCGACGACAACTAAAGTGTAGCATTTCTCCAGGATTTTCACTATTTGTCCGCACATGCACTGTAGATTCACCTACCACCAACTATATCCAGGGCCCGGTTTGTTGGTACCGTATTATTCAAAAGTGCAAAGGCCGGCAAGTTTGTTGGTCGGTTTTTGCTGGACGTAAGTCACCTGAATTTACAATTTGGGCCAGTCAATTCGGTTGAGAAGGAAGCATCAACTGTAGAGCACCGAAGCCGCACGCGGGCGGCAGGATGGATCTCGTCTACCTTAGGTGCAAGGGAAGAAAAAGGCTCCTTGTCTATCTTAGGGTCCAGGGGGAAGAAGCCTGGCGAGGGGGGGCGTCGGCGGCGGGCGGTTCGGCCTGGGGTGGAGGGCGGCCAGATGAAGAACAGGTTTAGATCTGCCCCTGTACTTTGTTATGTTTCCGTAATATAAGGTTCAGGCCGGTGTAAGCCCGCCGTTGACGCGTCAAAAAAAAAAAGAACAAGTTCAGATGGTGGGGAGGAAGATGATGAACAGTTTGCTTCAGGAGGGAAGTAGAAGAAGGAGATCTGACCGTTACTTTTTCATCCAACGGTTGGGACCAATTTGACTGACCCAAAGAACAAAATCAGGCACGTGGATAGTAAACCGGGCATGCTGCATGCATGCAAAGTGCTTTTGTTGGCATATACGCATACCCCACCTGCATGAACTGGCCTCTGAAAACGACGCCCTGACGGACTACCATGAACAGCAAATGATTGATTGAGCCATCCTTCGGATCCAAGCAAAGGGCCTCTCCGTGTCCGTGACCACCAGGCCTGGCTATAAAGCCCGTGTGCTCTTCAGCTCGTGGGACTCCTCAGACCGGCCGTGAACCACCTAAGTCGGCACATGCACACACAGTGAGCCCCTGCACCTGCAAAGGGCAAACACGAACGACGTGCTCGCAGACAGAGTGTACCAAGGCAGGCAAAGATGGTTCGTGGCATCCATTACGGCGGTGCGTGCGCCGTCCTCCTGGCCGTCGCCGTCGCGCTCGGCCTCGGCGCCCGCGGCGGCGCGGCCCAGCTGGACGACAAGTTCTACGACGGGTCCTGCCCCGGCGTCCACAAGGTCGTGCGGCGGGTGCTGAGGGAGGCGCACAAGGCCGACGTCCGCATCTACGCCAGCCTCACGCGCCTCCACTTCCACGACTGCTTCGTCCAGGTAAGCAACCAGCTGCATGTGTGCTCCATGCAAACCTTACGGCGTTCGCTTGGGTCGTACGTGCTTCGTCCAAGGTTTTTGACACGTCCGTCTTGCGCGCGCGTGTGTTTTCAGGGGTGCGACGGGTCGATTCTGCTGGACAACAGCACGAGCATCGTGTCGGAGAAGTACGCCAAGCCGAACAACAACTCGGTGCGCGGGTTCACGGTGGTGGACGACGTCAAGGCGGCGCTCGAGAAGGCCTGCCCCGGCGTCGTCTCCTGCGCCGACATCCTCACCATCGCCGCCAAGGTCTCCGTCGAACTGGTACGTGCATACATGTGCTAATCTGCCGGCGATGTACGTGTGCATGCATGTGTTCTTTTCACTGCTCACATTCATCAGCTTCATCATTGAAAAATGGCAACATCGTGGTTCACGGACCAGGCGCTGCCAATGTGGCAATGCGGCTGGCAAGGTACTAGCTAAAAGGTGCAGTAGGTATAGCCTAGCTCATATATGCCAGAGCCCGCGGCAATAATTCAGAAACCGTCGGTGCAAAATAATTGAGCTGCATGCAAACGATGGCTTGCGTAGACTGGAGAGATCGACAGCATCGTATGTTGCTAGTTGTAAAGCGGGCTGGCACGTGGTTCCATGTCAATCAAAAACCGTAAAAGACGGAACCTAGCTAGTACGAGGTGGGGATATGGCAAAGTCCACATCGCACCGGCTGTCGATCGATCACACCAGCCTTCACTTCGTGCCTCTCTTTAATCCAACAAGCATGGCATGGTCACATGCACGACGAACGTCCCCATCCTTGCTCACGCGCGTTTGTTCCCATGCGCATGCATGCAGTCCGGAGGCCCCCGGTGGCGCGTCCAGCTCGGCCGCCGCGACGGCACCACGGCCAACCTCACCGCCGCCAACAGCCTCCTTCCCAGCCCCCGCAACAACCTCACCATGCTCCAGCGCAAGTTCGCCGCCGTCGGCCTCGACGACACCGACCTCGTCGCCCTCTCAGGTACGTAGAACACCCAAACTTCTCGATCATCAGTTCATCACCATCCTATCCATCGAACTCGACGTGCCCCCCGTGGTTGATCCAGGATCTTGTTTGGGTCGTGGATTGCAGGCGCGCACACGTTCGGGCGCGCGCAGTGCCAGTTCGTGACGGACCGGCTCTACAACTTCAGCAAGACGGGCATGCCAGACCCGACGCTGGACGGGAGCTACCGGGCGCAGCTCGCCGGGAGCTGCCCGCGGCGGCACGGGAACAGGTCGGCACTCAACGACCTCGACACGACCACGCCCGACGCCTTCGACAAGAACTACTTCACCAACCTCCAGGGCAACCGCGGGTTCCTCCAGTCCGACCAGGAGCTGCTCGCGGTGCCCGGCGCGACCACGGCGGCGATCGTCGGCCGGTTCGCGAGCGACGAGAAGGCTTTCTTCAGGAGCTTTGCCGCGGCCATGATCAACATGGGGAATATCAAGCCGCTGACGGGCGGGCAGGGGGAGGTTCGGAGGAACTGCAGGAGAGTCAATGGAAGCTAGAGTGACCGAGTGAGGAAGCGTGGTTTAGCTTGTACCATGTACAATTTCTGTGTCATGCATGCAAGCATGTACGTACTACATTGTTGAACCTCTTTAATTTATTCAAAAAGTCTATTTGTGAACATACTTTAATTTATGAATTTGTATGTGATTTACACCCGAGATACTAACATGGGTCATGTATTAACAAGTACTGCATATTTATAGAATTATAGCTAACTACTCCCTCCGTCCGAAAAAACTTGTCTATATGAGACGTGGCAAGAGAACAAGTTTGGGATAAACTTTTTCGGACAAAGGGAGTACTATGCAAGCTACTAGTATTAGATTGGCTATATGAGACGTGGCAAGAAGATATAACAAACAATTGACTCTATTATTATCCTTGCTCTAGAAAAGGTTACATCTCTCTAACATACTTAGTCATTGATTCAATGTTAATTGTAACATAATCTCATCTATTAAGTCTAACTCTGGAGATGACCAAGGATCTCGCACGACTCATGACCATGAGAATGTAGCTTTTAGCCTAGTTTTCCTCTATTGCTATTGTGTATAGCTAGTTGAGCCCACCCACTCCCGGGCTAGAGAATGTATCTTAGAAATTCCTAAGTGTAATCCATGTACTCGAGGTCAAATACATTGCTAAGGGGTACCAAAAATATATATGAATAACTAATAACATAGAAATTATGTATATGTCACATCCAAGAACCCGATTTCAAACTATAACACGGGGAGTTTTAGAAAAACTTATAGCCTGATTTAGATTTACTAGTATTCATAACATGATTTTATCTTTAGTTTATTGAGTTTGTGGTCGGATTTAAAATAAATATTTAGCACATTATATGTGAGTCATATACTCATATCCATGTACTCAGATGTTTTCAGAGTTTTTTTTTACATATAGCAAAGAATGTGGACCTCGGGTGCTCCGATTGCATCACATGGTTGGTCCACAAGATACGGCATGCATCAAAATTATTTGAGCATGCCCATTGTCTAGACAAGCATTCTTCCATGAGGAAATCCTCTATAAAACATGAAAGATGGGGTGTAAGTTGAGTTGTCTTAGTTGACTCATCGTGTTGTTGTGTAGTTGTGAACATTTGAACATGTGGATGCCTTTACTTGAAATAGCGTGTTGTTGGCGTGGTGTGTGTGCGTGCGTGCGTGTGTGTGTGTGGCTCTTTAGAAAATTTCAAAATAGAGTGGAAACAACTATGTACCGCCTTTTGGAAAATATTTCATTCAGTTTTCTTTGTTTTGATTTGATATTGGAAAGGGGTTTAAAACTAATTTCATTGCAAACATGGACTAAGTAAAAAACATGCCAAAGGGCCATTCAATTTTTTGATGTCTCTGCTGTCAGGTGGGTCCACCTTAGTTTATATGCTCATCTCCCACACCCTCAGATGTGTAACGTACCCTACTATATATAAACCACCTGGCCCTGATTTGAACCAACCTAGATCTCATCCCCTCCCCCTCCCCCCTCTACCAAGTGGCGGCGGTAGGCAAGACATGGGAGGAACATGGCAGTGAAGGGCGACCAAGGAATAGCTCCACTTGACGGGTCTGGGATCAAGTTGCGACCACCGGGTCAAGCAACGAAGATCTAGCAAAGAGTAAGCGTTGAGAAAACGAGCACCGACGAATCTCAACATGGTAAGCAACTTGGTTCTAATGTCGTCGAGCGGATCTGGTCGCGGCGATAACTCCAATAGTAGCGGTGATGAGTGGGTACCAAGAAGTCAACGACCACGGCAACAGAAAAGGCGAGCAAAGAAGGAAACACCTATAGAGGTTGGTCTGCTTGAATCCTTCAACCCCTCCCCACCCCTTTTCATCGTCTCTAATGCAGACATGACACCAAAAGTTCTAGGGAATTTTGCTCCTCGATCGTGTGAGCTTTAGTTGGTTTATCTTCTTTATCTCATACCTTTCAAATCTCATGCTACTTTTAAATCGTATGAATCACATCGAACAGTTGTGTCGACGAGTGCGCCAATTAATGTTCCTCCTTACCCTTGACATATCTCCTTTGAACATGGGGTATGGATATAGATCTAGATCTGTCTGGTGTATATGAAAACATTTTTATCGGTTTAAAGGGTGCAATGCCTGGTACGCCATTAAGGAATCATTTCAAAGAGTCTTAGGTACATCATCAGATCTTAGGTAAGTGTACTGTTAATTGTTGGCATACATCCGATTTGCCTTGCGTCGTATGGATGAAAGGGGTCCTGATGATATTGGTCAATGACGTGTGTGGCCTTGCAAATAATGGGCTTTTAGCGGGGCACTGACTTTCCTCACCAATGGAGAGCATCCCGGTCTGCTCCCCTCCCGTAATACTTGGCCTCTTTCTCAATGACAAACATTTTTTGGCATGATAAGGCCACGTCACCTTCCATCCCCAGTGTCGTGCCACGAGTGGTGGCGGCGGGCGTTATGTCGTGTCCCGAGCAGCCTCCCTGAGGGGTTCCCATAGCTCCGCAACCTTGCTCAAGGTGAATAGCTAGGTTTCTCGCCCTAAGGTTTTCGGATCTCACTATTTGCATGCCTAGTTAGTAACGTGCTAGTGTTTTATGTGCATGGTCATGCGCTGGTGATTTATAGATTGTGACATCACTGGATAAGAAAATCATAGTATCTTGTTGTCGAAGCACATGTTATCCTATTTTACATAGTGATGATTTGTGCTCTAATTATACTATTTTAGGCATTGTGATGATTAGGATATTCCTTAGTTGTAAATTATGATGTCAAGACTTTGTGGTTCTCTTATAATGTTTGTTTTTTGGGTAATTTAGGTTACTCCAATTCCAATTGTTACTCCACCTGCAGTTCCTGCTTCATCTCCTCAAGAGCATGTAAACACAAAGGAAAGGTAAAGAACAAAACTACATGTGTATTATCTATCTTCCATGACAAAAATTAGCAAGTGAAAACTTGTAATCTTGAATTCATTGCAGAGAAGGTACCAAAGAAGATTGTACAACTATGGCGATCAATGATCGCAAAGTAAGTGCACATTTATTAACACCTCCTCTTTATACATAAAGTTGAGAGTTGCAGTATCTTTGTAACTATGATTAATGGTCTAGTAAGAGAGAATAGTTATACTTTTTGACTACTTTACATGTCCAGTCGCTTTCAAATGCAACTGGATCTTCAGATGTATTTATATTTATCACATACATTGGATGTGCGGGTGACATGAGTTTGCAATACCTGACATGCCATTCTGAAATCATTCCAAGAGTCTTAGATACATCTTAAGATCATAGATCAAATACACTGTCAATTATTGGCATACATTTGATCTGCCTCGCGTCATATGGATGAAAGTGCTTCTGAAGATATTGGTTGGTAACGTATGTAGCTAGCGTTGAAAATTACGAGCTGCTAGCAGATAGTCGACTTCCTCGTCAATGGGGGGCATCCTGGTTTGCCCCTCTCTCATAGTAGACTTGGTCGTTTTCTCAATGGCGATCATTTACTTTTTGGCACGACAATGCATGACTAGTGGGGCGAGTGTTTGTTGGGAATAGTCAAACTCACTTGCTTTTTATTATGTCTTATACCATTTTAGGTACTGTGTCGATTAGGATATTCCTTAGCCATACATTTTGCCATATAAGACTTGTGAGGTTCTCTTGTAACATATTTTTTGGTAATTTAGGTTACTCCGGTTCCAAGTGTTACTCCATATGTAGCTGTTACTCCATCTCCTCAACAGCATGCTAACACAAAGGAAAGGTAAAGAACAATCAAACTAAAAGTGTATAATCTGTCTTCCCTAATGACAAATTACAAGTGAAAATTTGTAATCCTGAATTCATTGCAGAAAAAGTACTAAAGGAGATGGTACAGCTATGGTGACTAATGACTGCAATGTAAGTGCATTAAAACCTTTCTCCAGGCATATAATTGAGAGGTTCAATATCTCGTACTATGGTTAATGGTCGAGTAAGAGGAAAGGAATGCTACTTTTTCACTAGTTTACATGTCCAATTACTGTTTCAAATGCGACAGAATCTGGAGTTACCTATGCACGTAAGATGTGTGGTTGACATGGGTTTGAAATACATGGAGGGCCACTGTGAAATCATTCCAAAAGAGTCATATGTACACAATAAAATCATATGTAAAGTATATTTTCAATTGTTGGCATGCACCCGATTTGCCTCGCGTCGTATGGATGAAAGTGCTCCCAAAGATATTGGTCGGTGATGTGTCTAGTGTTGCAGATGACGAGCTTCTAGCCGAAATTATACTTCCTAACCAATGAGGGCATCCTGGTTTGCTCGTATCTCATAGTAGACTTGTCCCCTTTCTCAATGGCAACCATTTTTCTTTTTGGCACGACAATGCGATGAAGAGCGGGCGAGTGTTTCTTGGGAGTAGTCTAACTTGCTTGATCTATATTCTGATTTTATGCCATTTTAGGCACTATGTTGATTAGGATATTCCTTAGCCATAAATTCTACTGTATAAGACCTGTGAGGCTCTTTTTTAACATTATTTTTTTCGGGTAATTTAGGTTACTCTAGTTCCAACTATTACTTCATATGTATTCGTTACTCCATATCCTCAAGATCATGCCAACAGAAAGGAAAGGTAAAGAACAAAACTACAAGTGTATAGTATGTCTTCCGTGAAAATTTATAATCTTGAATTCATTGCAGAGAAAGTATTAAAGAAGATGCTACAACTTTTGTGATTAACGATCGCAATGTAAGTGCATTAAAACCCCTCTGTAGACATATAGTTGAGAGGTGCAATATCTCGTACTATGGTTAATAGTCTGGTAATAGGAAAATAATTATAATTTTTTACTAGTTTACATGTCCAGCTAGTGTTTTCAAATGCCGCATGATCTGAATTACCTGTATATTGTCATGCACGTAATATTTGTGGGTGACATGGGTTTGGAATACATGGAACACCATTGTGCAGTCATTCCAAGATATTCATAGGTACATCATAAGATCATAGGTAAAGTGTATTGTCAATTGTTGGCATACAACCGATTTGCCTCACATAGTATGCATGAAAGTGCTCCCACAGATATTGGTCGGTGACGTGTCTAGCGTTGCAAATAACGAGTTTCTAGCGGAGAGTATACTTCCTCGCCAATCGGGGGATCCTGTTTTGCACCTCTCTCGTAGCAGACTTGGCCTCTTTCTCAGTGATGATCATTTTTCTTGTTGGCACGACAAGGCGATGTTGATCGTGCGAGTATTTCTTGGGAGTTGTCGAACTCGCTTGATCTATATTCTGATTTATACCATTTTCGGTAGTGTGTCGACTAGGATTTTCCTGAGCCATAAATTTTGTTGTATATGACTTGTGAGGTTCTCTTATAAGGTTTTTGTGTGTGGATAATTTAGGTTACTCCAACTCCAACTATTACTCCATATCTAGCTGTTACTCCATCTCCTCTAGAGCATGCCAACACAAAGGAAAGGTAAAGAACATAACTACAAGTGTATAATCTGTCTCCCATGATGAAAATTTGCGAGCACAAATTTATAATCTTGAACTCATTGCAGAGAAAGTAATAAAGAAGATGCTACAACTGTGGTGATCAATGACCTCAATGTAAGTGCACTAAAACCCCTCTTTAGACATAGAGTTGAGAAAGTGAAGTATCGTATGGCTAATTTTCTAGTAAGACGAAAATAATTCTACTTTTGACTAGTTTATTTGGCTAGTTACTGCTCAAATGCAATTAGATCTTTAGTTACCTATATATTTATCACCACATAAGGTGCATGTGTGACATAAGTTTGCAATGCCTGTCACGCCATTGTGTAATTATTCCAAAAGAGTCTACCGTAAGGGCACCTTCAACGCGAACCCTCAAAACGCCCACATATGTCTGGACGTAGCTGCCTGGGCATAGTTTACCATCCAACATGGTATCCCATCGGTCTACGGACCAGTCAGAAATCCCACAAATTGGACACAAACCAGGGGCTTTGCGTATGTTCGGACCACTGCCACCTACACGCTCGCCACCCGAGACCCACTCAAATCCTATCTCACGCCCCCTCCCACATGAAGCGGTTGTCCACATTCATGCTGGTGAGCGTCCCCATGTTGGCCCAGAGCGGACACGACCTCTCACTGGAGCCGACATTGAAGGCACACCGTCAGAGAGCGCCGCATGCGCCGCATTCCAGTCTCCGAGCCTGTTCAATGTCGGAGCGACGTTACTGGAGGGACGACTATGTACCAGATTCAAACTGGTTGCCCGTCCGCCAGCCAACCAACAGTAAATATGCACGATGGTTGAGAAACCCACGCCAACGCCCGCATTGACGCAATCCACCGCTTGGCCTTGCCGGTACTCGCTATTTAAACATGGCCTCGCCCGATGCCATTCGCACCACACTACGTCTGCTTCCAATCCTCCTCCGTGCACCACCTCCACCATGATCGCGAGCTCTCTAGAGTGATGAGGAGAAGCACGAGGTGGCTGCCCTTGCGGCTGGCTAGCAGGGCCGTCATGCATGGTGGATACAAGCAGGCATGCCAGCGACCTCGTCAGAGGTGGGCGACGATGAGCGGGCACCCCTACCCGCGTTGATCCATGTTAACCTCACCATGAATGAGTAGTAGGCACACTTAGCCGCCATCATGGCGGAGGTGCAGCCGACGCCGTGTGTCGGCGTTCCAACTAGCACAGGAGGAGCAACACTACAACCTCTCCCTCCCCGCGCATCACCGGCTGGTGGGGGCCAAATCTACGGTGAGTTCGCGAGCGAGAAGGCCGTGGCAGCCATGGCCGCGGTGAACCCAAACTTCGTCGAGGAGCATCGGGCGCTCGACCGGGCCACATGCAATGGTCGCACGGTGGCATCAAAAGCTCATGCGGTTTGCAATGGGAACGCCAACAGTTGTGTGTCATTGGCACCGCTACGACCATGAGGCCGGCCTATTCACGTCCATTATTGACCTCACCTCCAACGGCGATGCCCAGGCCGCAGACTCTGATGAGGAAGGTAGAACACGGGAGACGGCGTTGCCTCGTGTCTCATGTGGGCAAGTCCGTGTCCCATGTTTCACTCCTCCTCGCCAGAAACTGCAACTTTACTTCCTATGGCTCATGGTTGTCGAACATGGACACGAAGGGAAACAACAAGGAGTTGGAGGATGGACTCCGGTGAATATTTAGACTAGATTAACTTCCGAACGCTTTTGTTTTTTGACAAAGGATGGGATATATTGACTCAAAATAAAGCATTCGGGGCTTCACAAATTGACCAACCAATTCCTTTTTATTTTACGCTCTTGGTAACATGTCACCAGTCAGTTTGTACTGTTTCTTGACGCTGATAGAACGTGCGTGCTTCACAAATGGACCAACCAATTCTTTTTTTTGACATAGTACAGACGCAAACGCTCATATATACACGCATACACTCACCCCTATAAACGTACATATGCACATCTTACCCATATGAGCACCTCCGAGTGGCTGAGCCGGCGAATCATCTTGAGATTTTACGAAGTCACCATAGGCGCCTCGTAGTCGACGAGAACGTCTCCTTCCACTGAACGCGCATCGCCAAAATTCTGAAATAAATTCAAGATAATTGCGAGTACTATAATTTGAACCCTGGTGGGCTGAGATACCACTGTCCATCTAACCATCCAACCAAAGCAATTCCTTTTCATTTTTATTCTAAAAAAATTTCCTTTTTATTTTTCCGAAGAGAAGTTGTTTTTTCTTTTTTCTTTTTAAATAGAGAAGCTTCTATCTGTCCAGGCTACAGAACATTTGGCCGCGAACCAACATGTGGTTGGATGGTTAGAGGGATTGTGGTATCCCCAGTCCATCAGGGTTCAAGTTCAGGTGCTCGCAATTATTCCTGGAGTTATTTTAGGATTTCCGACGATGCGCATTCAGTGGAAGCAGACGTTCCCGTCGACGACGAGGTGCCTACGGTGACTTTGTAAATTTCAAGATGATATGACGGCTCAGTCTTTCGGAGATGCTCATAGGGATAGGGTGTGCGTGTGTGTTTATAGGGATGAGTGTATGCGCGTGTATATGAGCACTTGCGTTTGTACTGTTGTACTGTGTTAAAAAAAAACATTCGGCCGCGCCGCCTACTCGAGATTGCGACGGGGCCAGCCAGGAGGGGAGGAGCGCCGCAAAGCGGCCCGCCCCCGCCCAGCCCAAAAATTTCGAAATAAAAACCCCAGCCGAGAGGCGCGTGCCAGTTTTCAAAGCCATTTTTCAAAGCGGAGACCCCACCAAACCCCTGTCTCTCGATCCTCGCGAGTCAGCGCCATGTCGTCCCCACCACCACAGCGGCCACCAACCAGCACCACTGCGCCCCCGCCTACCGCCACGCCCCCTCCTCCTCCGGCCACCGCCCCGCAGCCCCTGCCGCGCGCCTTCCTCGCCACCTCCACCGCGCCGCAGCGCGCCGCCAACTCGACCCCGCCGCCGCCGCCGCTCTTCACCGGCCGCCCATTGAACCCTAACCCTAGCCACGCCTCCCCCGCGCACGGCATCCTCTACCCCGTCGCCACATCATCCTCCATCCCCGCCGCCGCCGCCGCCGCGGCGGCCGTGGCGGCGAACCATCGCCGCGCTCCCCCCATCGGCGTCGCGTACCCGCGCGCCCACGCCGTCGCTGTCCCCGTCACAGCGCCGTCTCAGCAGCCCCAGGCGCCAGCGCAGCCGCGCTCCTACGCCGCCGTGCCGCGGGCGGTGGTGGCGGGCGTGACGCCACGTCCAGAGCACCCTCCCCGAGGGGTTCCAATAGCCCCGCATCCTCAGCTCAAGGTGAATGGCTATTTTTTAGTTTGCGGGCTTCGACTGGAAGGGAATTATACTAAACCTCGACCCTTCCCTTAATTCTCACCCCAAGGCTTTTGGATCTCGCCGACTGAATCCCTAATCGGTAATGTTGCTAGGGTTTCATGTGCAGATTGAGGTTTATTGCACTCATTTTGGCAATCTGATGAAGTATTGTTGTTGAGATAGGGCCACCTTGTGAATGGGCAGGCGATGGTGATTTATAGACCGTGAAATCATTGGAGAAAGAAAATCATGGTGTATCTTGTTGTCAGGGCACATGTTATTTGATTTTACACAATGCTGTTTCGTGTTCTGATTTATGGCCTTTCAGGCATTGTGCTGATTAGGATATTCCTTACCTGTAAATTATGCTGTCAAGATTTGTGAGGTTCTCTTGTAACATTTGTGTTTTGGGGTAATGTAGGTTAATGCTGTTCCAGCTGTTACTCCATCTCTGGCTGTTACTCCATCTCCAGCTGTTACTCCATCTCTAGTTGTTACTCCATCTCCAGCTGTTACCCCATCTCCAGCTTTTACTCCATTTCCTCAGGAGCATGTCACCACAAAGGAAAGGTAAATAACGAAACTGCAAGCTTATAGTTTGTCTCTCGGACTGAAAATTTGAAGTGAAATTTTGTAATACTTGGATTCATTGTAGAGAAAGTACCAAAGAAAACGCTTCAACTGTGGTGATCAATGACCGCAAAGTAAGTCCATCTTTATTAAAACTTCCTCTTTACACATAGAGTTGAGAGATGTGATATCTTGTACTATGGTTAACACTCTAGTAAAAGGAGAACGATTCTACTTTTTTACTAGTTTACATGTCCAGTTACTGTTGCAAATGCAATTATGCAAATGGATCTCCAGTTACCTGTATATTTGTGATGCACAGAAGATGTATGGGTGGGTGGAATTTGTATTTTGTACTGATTGGAGTTGACATATGCAATATCTGTGCTCATTTGTACTATGGTTAATGGTCTAGTAAGAGTAGAATGGTTATACTATTTGACTAGTTTTAACATGTCCAGTTACTACCGCAAATGCAAATGGATCTTTAGTTGCCTTTAAATTTCTGACGCTCATCAGATGTGTGCATGACATGAGTTCGTACTTTGTACTGACTATTGAGATGCTATTTTAGTTCCTATGGTAATATGACCTCATGGAGAGTAGTCTTTTTACCATCGAGATGAAAAATGATATAAAAATATTCCACTTTAAGCAATTATAAAGGGGTTATGAGGCTGAGATTATATGGTTGGGTACTAATCAGATACTTCCATTTAAGGGCTGAGCTTAGTACCTGAGTCGTAACAAAGTAGACCTTCGGCTCAGGAAGGACAAATATATGTTGATCAAATTTCTCAATTCCTTGTTTGTCATCTAGACAGGCGAGTTCGATATCATACTAGAACTGACATTTCTTCTGATCTTTTTTTTTGTTCCAAAGGTTAACGTGTTAGACAGTGAGTCAGGATCCTTGTATGCTCTTTGTCGATCTTGGCTACGCAATGGTGTTCCACATGAAATTCAGGTTGGCATACTTCCATTCTTTCACCTTTCCTGCTTGTTGAACATTTTCTGTACTCTGGCATTCTCTGCATCAGCTCCTTTTGAAACGCACTTCAGATGTCTCTCTGGTGGTTTTTGCACTTCAAAATTTTGTCTTTGACTCCTTGATTAAATCTATGGATGTTCCTTAGATAAATATTCTATATGCTCGCTGAGAAAGAAAACATGTTATTAGTTAGATAATTTTGTGTTAGGAAATTTGGCCTATGGGTATTGGTCAAAGTAAATCTAAGAATTTTTATTCCAGGACACATATATTTTCTTGAAATTATTATTCGTTAATCCTGGTAATGCTCACTCTTATTTGCTTTAATTGCATCTATGTATTCTGTACTCCAAAACATGATTTGAGTTAAACAGGACCTTCACTTTCTGTCCACAAAGATCATCCATAGATATCTGTGTCCTACTATAGTGTGACTGGATTTATTGTTGTGTGTTTTGGGGTTTGCCTCATATTATTTTCAGAGGTTATATATTTGTATTTTCTTATTCAAATTTCTTATCACTTGTGTCATTTTTGTTTTCAGCCAAGCTTTGTTGGAAACGTTGCACCACTTCTTCCAAGACCTTTGCCTGCTTCAGTTGTAGATTCTAGGATGTCAGAAAAGGACCATGATGTTGAAAATCAAGTTTCAGAAGAAGAGCAGGTATCTTGTAAAAATCATCTTTACAACATTGGTATGTTGATTCGAGATACCTCTTAGTTATAATATTTTCCTGGCAATTCTGGATTGTAAATGACATCTATATTTTCCCAATCCTATAGCCAATTTTAGGCTTTTGAACACTAAAGTTAATAAGCTTCCATCAGTAGCAATATCTGTTTTCTGAAACATTCCTTTAAAGTGAGGGGTGGGTATTTGCTAATTCGTTGTCAATACCATTGAATAGTAGGTCAATTGGCGTAGTTTGTTTCACACTCTAATACAAGTTCTGTGTTCTGTCAAAAAGAGGATTGATGGAGCTATAGCTTCATTTATTCATGTTTTGAACCATTTTCCTGTACCCAAGTACAGAGTTCCCTTTCACTTTCTTGTTTGGGACTCGAATAGATTAGATCGGGAGTTTCAGTTTTGGCTTGTTTCATTCGTTCCTGTTTTCTTGAGCGGTAAAGGACAGTAGGAGAGGCTCCTACTGTCTTGTATTTAAATTTTTGTATTACATGTCAAACAAGCCACTACATCTTCCATCCCGGAGAAGGGAGTGAGAGAGACATTGGTTGGATGGTAGGGGAAGGGGGGCTAAAAGAGGGAAAACAGTGAAGGGGGAGATGCCGCCTACACAAGGGTGCTAATCAAAGAATCAATAAAAGGCCCAAGTCTAGACTTAGCTCTATGGGCTAAGAGGGCAAAGTCTAGCTTGAATCTGTTGATCCAGGATCTATGAGTTGGGGGGGGGGGGGATTCGTTGGAAATTTTTGCCGTTGCTCTCTTTCCATATACCCCACGCGACTGCCGTGAAAACCTCCATGAACATTGGTCTCGACCATCCATCCCTAGCGGAGTGAATCAAATTTAATCTGTTGCCATCTGAGAGCCAGGTCATTTGCAGGTCTTCCCAACACTTCTTGCTGAATGAGCACGTGAAAAATAAGTGCTCCACCATTTCTTCAGACCCCGAGTCACATAGGACACAGTCCACGTTGTCGTCCACATTGAAGTGCCTATGGCTCAGCATGTTTTTCGTATTGATTCTGTCAGCTAGGATCAGCCATGCAAACACCTTGAGCTTCATTATACAGGCCGACTTCCAGATCCACACGAACGCCTTGTCGGCTGTGACGTCCTTGAAGCCCCCCCCCCCCCCCCCCCCCCCCGCGCGCGCGCGCGCGCATCGCGCAGGCCCATTTGCCTTTTGTTGCGTTATCGGGTGACGTCGAGGCAGTCAACAGTTGCATGTCTTGGACCTCCTCGTACGCTTGCGCAGAGAGTTGCATGATTTTCCATTTTCTTACGCAAAGACATCTTCTTCGGATCTTGTCGAGGTGCTCAATCAGCTTTGGAGTGAATTTAATGGTGCACATCGGGTAGATTATCATAGAGGTCAGGACTGAATTCAGGAGCTGAAGTTTGCTGCCATGAGAGAGCATGCTGAGCGATGAAGACAATCGCCTCTCAACACTGTCCACCACTGGCATAAGATCTGTGATCGTTGGTCTGGTAGTTCCCATCGGCAGTCCCAGATAGGTGAATGGCTTCGAACCGATCGAGCACTGAAAGATTTGAGCTAATTTAACAGCCAGAGCTCCAGTAGTATTGATGGGTACTAGGAAAGATTTCTGAAAATTAATTTTCAGACCAATGGAATCAGCATAGTCCATGAGGAGTTGCTTCATTTTGGTTCTCTGTAGGAGTCTGTTGTCTATTCATTTTGGGTTGCCAAATCAAATGCTGACGATCCGCCCTGAAATTACATTGAGATGTATAAATCTGTTTTTTCCTCCATATCAAAGATCCTTGAACACTTCCTTGCTTGTTGTGCTCATATATCCTTCCTTTCATGGACTGATTGGCATTCACTTTAGAAATCTGTATCTTAGGCTTCCAGAAATATTTGGCAGTATTAATCCCCTCACAATTTGCAGAGATATGCCCAAGAAAGGAACGCCCTGTGCACCAGAGACGCGATGGACAGAGCATTGACCAATGTAATGTGGATGAGCAGTGTTTTATTCATTCCTTACCCTTTACCTTTTCTTTTCTGTTTATACAAGTGTTTGAAGCCTTGTATCCTGCATATGCTAACTGTTGCTTGTGATTGCTTTTAATCCTTATTATGGGTCCATTATTTGTCTGTTCTGGAAAGTGAAAACTTGTGTCTCATTTGCTCATGTTGAAGGTTTAATTTGGGTTGGTGAGCATTGCATTAATAGCTAAACATTCCACACCTAACCTGCTGGCAAGATTGGGCACATCTGTTGTACCTTACCAAAATATGTTAAATTCCGTAGATTATTTCTCATTTGTTGAGACCAAATGGATGAAGGATCAATTTTAAAATGCGACTTTGTTTTATGACCTTTTGTTACCCAGTATGTTCACCCTGCTTTGGTTAATTTTACCTCTTATCTTATTTTTCTATCACCAAAAACACTAGATGCAGTGTTTTGACTCTGATACCATTATATTTGATGTTTTATGTGCAGAATGATACTAGTGAATATACCGCGGCTGACTTGTTGAGGGAGCATGTAACTCGTGCAAAAAATATACGTGCCAAGTATGTACTTCTCCCAGACCTCTTCTGTCTTTTTAATAGAGGTTGAATCAATCACCAGAAGAAGATTAGGCCAATAATATTGTGCAGACAGTAATAATTTCCAAAATATGACCAATGTAATTGTTTTCGTGTTTGTCGAGTTGTCATTCAGTTTGATAATTTGGTGTGCCTTTCCATGTTCAGATCTGTCAGCTTGTTGTATTGGCAAGCTCTCAAGCATGCATTAAAAATGTGAACATGCGAATATGACCTTGGCTGGATTTTGAGTTAGTCTTTCATTTTAACATAATTTTGTTTGGCAGATTGCGCAAGGAGCGGCAAGTCCGGATCGAGAGATACAAGCAGCGCCTTGCACTTCTTTTGCCTCCTCCACCACCCCCACCTAGCGAGCCATGATGGACTTCCATGTTGCCATTGTGTTGTCATGTTAAGTAACCGAATCTGTAGAAGCGGAGACAATTCCAGATGTTGTACTGTTACTCTGTTTTAGAATTCGTTCCAGCCGCCAAATAATCAACATTAAACTTTGCATCTTTGCTTGGAATGTTTTTCTTCAGGAGAATTTAGCATTTTCTTTTTGGAACATTTGCTCCATGTAAATGTGTGTCGTGAATCTTTCTAGACCAACAATTGAACTATTTCTAGCATGGTATAATTTCTGCTCTTTATGTAGCTATTAGAGTTGTCATCTGTCACCTAATTAACCTGTTTTTTTTTGTGACAACTGAAATGTTATCAGCCATTAGAAACATGAAGATTTAGACTCGAAGCATGCCTAGCTAGGGTATGAGCTCAACATCAGGGGAACCCTTAGCTTGAGTTTCTCTTGCTTAGCTAGGAAAAATAACGTATTGCTGGCAAGTAGTTCGTATGCACATCCTAGGTGACTAATTATTGTCTTTGAGCGGGTTTCACTGACTACACTTCAGAAAATTTGTGAGACAGTTATTGTCTTTGTGCAAGTTATTCTCCCAGAGTTGGGACATTTATTCAGAACATTTTGAGACGCATTACAAATATATTTTTACATGAACTCTTCAACGACCATCCGTGAAAAAAATGAATTCCTTCAAAAGAAAAAATAATAAATCAAATGAATGACTCCTTTGAACAACAAACAGCACTGGTGCGATCAGCTTCTGTTCACCACCCTGCAGTTCCTCCTGACCTCCCCCATGCTTCCCGTCAGCGGGGCGATGTTGCCCATCTTGATCATCGTCGTGGCGAAGCTCCGGAAGAAGTCGGCCTGGCTGGCGGCGAACCGCTCGACGATGGGCGCCGTGGAGGC
The DNA here is from genome assembly GCF_018294505.1 of Triticum aestivum. Taxonomy (NCBI): domain Eukaryota; kingdom Viridiplantae; phylum Streptophyta; class Magnoliopsida; order Poales; family Poaceae; genus Triticum; species Triticum aestivum. Next base: position 394,324,901 of record NC_057805.1, read on the forward strand.
CGCGGCTCCTTCCGGTGCGGAGAGCATCACCTGGTCGGACCGGAGCAGGCCGCGGTTGCGCAGGAGGTTGTGGTAGTAGCTGTTGTCGAACGCGTCCGGCGTGGCCGGGTCGAGGTTGTTGAGGCGCGCGTCGGCGCCGGTCGCCGGGCAGCTCTGTCGCAGGGCGGATAGGTACGCCCCGTCCAGCGTCGGGTCCGGCTGCCCGGTGCCGGCGAAGTTGTCGAGCCTGTCCTGGAAGAACCTGCACTGCGCCCGGCCGATCGTGTGTGCTCCTGGAAGATGAAGCGAGACGTACGTGTCATTTGTACCGCTCCAGTCGTGTACTAACATATAGAGACCGATATCTGATCTGAGGAGCTGATGGTGGATCAGTAATGGAGTACGTCGTAGTACCTTGGAGGGCGACGAAATCGGTGTCGTCGAGCCCGACGTCGGCGAACTTCTGCCTAAGGACGTTCAGGGCGTCCGTGGGGCTGGGGAGGTTGTCAGCGGCGTCGAAGTTGGCCGTCGTGCCGTCCCTCCGGCCCAGCAGCACCCTCCAGTAGGGCCCTCCCGCCAGCTCGACGGAGACCTCGGCGGCGAGCGCGACGATGTCGGCGCAGGAGACGACGCCGGGGCACGCGCTCTCCAGGGCGGCCTTGATGTCGTCCACCACCGGGAACCCGCGCGCCGAGTTGTTGTTCGGGGCGGCGTTCTTCTCGCTGCTTATCGCCGGGCCGTCGTCCAGCAGCAGCGACCCGTCGCAGCCCTGCACGCGAACACGCACGTTAGCTTCAGCTCAAATCATATACTAGCAGCGGCGGCGCATGCACGCACGGTGGAGGTAGACGGTACGTACGTTGACGAAGCAGTCGTGGAACTGGAGGCGGACGAGGTTGGCGAGGATGCGCGGGTCGGCGGTGCGGGCCTCCTGGATGACGCGCCGCACCGTGTCGTAGACGTGCGGGCACGACTCGTCGTAGTAGGCCGGGCTCAGCTGCTGCGCCCGCGCGCCCTGGAAGAGCGCCATGGCGGCGAGCAAGGCGCACACGGCCAGCAGCGTCGCTGGCGCGGGAGAAGGAGACGCCATCTTGATTTGCTACCGAGAAGTAGAACCAACAAGATCAATCAATTCGATCTTGATCTCAGTTTCGCTTGCTCGGTCGCGCTAGCTAGCTTGTTGGTTGCTGATCTGCTCTGCTCGTGCTTGTGATTCTTGGAGCGGGCAATGCCGATACGGCGGTACTTATAGCAAGGCTACCGCGGGGCTTCCTGGAATGATGAGTGGACTCGCTCCCGCGACGCAACGCGGAGGTTGATCTGGTAGTTTTGGCACTGCGGTTGAAAGGGTCTTGACTACCGAGGTTTCGAGATATACAGAGGCGGGCGGGAAATGGTCTGTAAAACCATAAACTATGTGCTGATACGGTTTAGCACTGGGTCCACACTCAACTAACCCCGTAATTTATATTCTTAGAAAAGGGGTATATTCGAAAAGGCGCGTGTAGGAGTACGTTTATATGTTGAGGATGCGAAACTGCTCTGCGTATGATGGTTTTATCGTCCGTCCAGTATCACAAGAGAGCATATCATCTCTAAATGCTATGGCCCACAAATTGAGTTATCTACAATTATCTTTAATCGTACAATGTTGGACAGGTATTCTGTCGTACGTATAGCAAGGTTGTTGAGGATGCGGCTGGGCGGTGCTTTTTCTTTGACACGTTAATTGTTCCTGATGCTAGCTGCTTAGCTCGTGAATTAGTCTATGGGAGTGAATTTTCCGGATACAGAATTAGTCTGTATACCACGAGGGAGGCGCACTGCAGGTAACGGATAGAAGTATGCTCCTCAGGTGGATGGAATTCTATCGTTTGATGTCATCTGCAAGGAGAACTTTGCAGGAAAAATCACACGTGATCAAAGTGAAGCTAGCCATCGCCGTGTGCTGGGAAACCTTCCCGAGGATCGAGTTAGTGCAGGTGTGATGAACAAATGGTTGTACTTTCCGATAAATGGCGGATTTTATTTACTCAAAATGAAACATCAAGTACATACAAAGACATTGAGCACACACAAGCTTCTGCATAGTTAGGATGAACACAGCCAACACTAACGCACACACACAAGAAAAACACCGGCAAAGAGCAAAGTCATACATGACCAAAGCTATGCCTAAGTCAGAAAAAAAAACCGAAGCGATCAAAACAACGGTTGACAAACTAGTACATCGACCATATCCACACCAACCATCTCTAGACACCACAAAGACCACGAGGCAGTGGCGGATCTAGGATTTTGAAACAGGGTGGTCCATCTTTAAAAAAATTTACTACAAATATGACATGCCTACCATCAATATAGGGAGTATCTTCTGCAAAAAGAATATTTTTGCCTACGATCCTTCACTACTAATTTTACTTATGTTTTATGTGTAGGAATAAATGGCAGTGAAGAATTGCCATTCAAGAAATAGTTGCTTTGCATCATACTACAATTTTGATTTTAACTCCTAGTTCCAATTTACTATACCGTTTCACAAAACACAAATTATCGTAAGTCAACACATATTACTCCCGTTCTTCATACTTCATAGAATTTTCTTGATCATAGATGACCAGGCAGTTCTTCACGTTTTTTCTTCTTAATAGCAACAAATATGACATGCAATCAATCAGAATTTAGAAATTGGAAGTGTGAACAAAGGGAAACCTACGCAAATGACAAATCATGAATTCCTGCTGACTGCTGCATACCGCCTGCTGCCGGGCAAGACTGCGCGCGTGGGGTGGTGCCAGCCTGTCGCTGTCGCGTCGGCCTGGCGGGGCGAGTGACGAGTGGCTCCTGACGTCCTGGGAGCGGGATGTGGCAGTGGATCCGCCGAGGTCCGCCGCTAGGCGAGCAGCTGAGCTGAGTAGGGACGGCGGCGCATAGGCCAGAGAGGGGAAGGAGGAGACGGGAACAAGTGTGGTTGTGCGCAGTAGGTCGAGACAGTGCTTCCTGGGCTTTTTTATTTTTTTTCCTCGGGCCTTCTCTACTATGTTATGCAGGCCGTCGCAAAATCCCAGGGTGGGCCGCGGCCCACCTGTCCACCCTCTGGATCCGCCACTGCCACGAGGTTCTTCAACAACAACCTCAGTTCTTCATCAGCAACGCCTCTAGGAAGGAAACGACGTCCAAGCGTCGCTGTCACCGGATTCGACCATCAAAGGCCAAATTCTAGGTTTTCACCATGAAGTACCAGTCTTAATATGTGAAATCGTCCCGGGGGGGGGGGGGGGGGCGTTAAGTAGACATCTTCCTCACGCCGACGGCCGGATTGGAGGACCTTAGGTTCCCGGCTGCGTACTACTGGTATCTCCAAACTTGAGGTGATTGCATCCCATCGGGAGCTTAATAAACTTACGTGAACTAGCTCAGATTGACAGTAAGTACTCCGATAAAGGACGATGGTACTCGTCTCCTGGGGTCTCTTGGGGGCTTCGGTGTGCAAGGCCTGCGTCGATGCCTTTTCTGGCGATCTCCCGGCCGTTCGATGTGCGCAGATGCCTCGTGCTCGGTAGAATTTCCTTGCGGGTCCATTACGTGTGAGCCGCGTGCGCGACTGGGGCCACCTTTTATAGGGGCTTTTCGGCGTGCCCGCATGCGTTGAGCGAGGCTAGGTGTCGTTACTAAAACCGGCGGATCTCGAGTAGGGGGTCCCGAACTGTATCTAGGAACACTGGTAACAGGGGGGAAGCAGAAGACGATGTTAACCCAGGTTCGGGTCCTCTCGAAGAGGTAAAATCATACGTCCTGCTTTGATTATATTGATATGATGGAGTATCAAGTACAAGATGATCTACCTCGAGATCCTATGTTGTGTTTTAAACCCTAGGGCTACTAATCATGTCCCTAAAGACTAGACCCCACGGCTTATATATGCACCGGCGGTACCTAGGTTACACATATCGTCGGTTGCCAATCACGCCGACTAGCGAGCTATTCTTGAAGTACATGCCAGTGTTGGCGTTTCACGGACCCGGGTCGTTATTCTACTCTGCCTGTGTCAGCTGGATGTGTGGCCAGCTAGGTGGTCGATGTCATGTTTGCTCGGTTCGTCCAGTCTAGTGTTATTGCGTGGTCCGGATACCCTATGAGGGGCTTGCTTGGCCGGACATGTTTGCGTATGTTGGTGGTATGTCTCAGTTTTTTCCCACGGTTTTAGAAATTTATCAACTCATCAATTATCGTTGCAAAACCTCTGTAACAATGCTTGGGGTATCATGTAGTAATGACAGTTGATTGTCCCTAGCAAAAAAGGAATGAAAAAGAAACAAGAAACACATTTTTTGGACGATGCTAGGCGTTCGCCGGCTCACGCAAAGAGCAGATTGGCTGGCTTTCGAGCCGTTAGATTTCGTGTGTGACATGCGTCTGATCTAACCACGTCAGCCATTCAGTGTGACCTGCGGGTTTGCAACGTAGACCATGTTGCGCTTGCCGACTGCAACGTTGGCCATGTTGCGCTCGCTGAGTCCAACATGGGTCATGTTGCACTCGTCGATCTGCAACTTGCCCGCAATTGCAATCGCTCTACAACACAGATACCGTTGTGACCGCAGCATGGACGACGTTGCAACTCGTAGTCGTTTAGGCCCGCCGACAAGCACTAGCACTCCGCAACATGGACAATGTTATGTCCGCATCACAACCACCTTGTAACATCGAGCCACATCACTGGATATAAGGTTGTTGCAGTAGCCGTCGACCTTGCAATCATGGAGAGACTTGGGGAGATACCTCTAGACCCTCTAGACCTTGACCTAGACCAAGCGACCACACGGGGATGGGAGATAGTTCATGTGCAACAACTAATAGAAAAAGAGACACGATGAGAGACACTTATGTAGCTACTAGAAAGAGAGGGCTCAGAGCTCATCGGCACCTATGCCCATGGTGGAAATGGTAGAAAGAAAAATGAGCATGAGAAGTGAGGGGATAAGGATGGCGGTGATAGGATAGGAGAGAACGAGAGAGAAGATAAGGTTTCACGAAGCTTCCATTCCGTCTGCTCCGACTTCACATGGTCCCTTTGTTGAAACGATCCAACTGCTAGCTACACAGTTGACGAAAGTGTGGATGAGTCTGTAGATTCGTGACATTTTCCTTTTATTTTTCAGTTTATTTTTTTGAGAGATTTCTTTTTGAGTTTAACTTTTTGGCGGGTTTTATGAGTTTAACTGGAAACACAGTTTTTTTTTAGAAAAACCAGATACATAGATTTTTTTTTGAGGGGTACCAGATACATAGATACCCAGCCTCAGCGCTACAAGGACCAGCCCGACCTAAAATCGCCTGCGGCCCACGCTTCTGTAGATTTCTTTCCACGAGACTGTCCATTTAAAAAAAATGAGACTGTCCATTTCTTCACTCCTTTTTTCTTTGAGGGAGTCCATTTCTTCACTCGACACAGGACGCAGAGCACCCACTCACTGGGCCTTGGCTAGAACAATGAATTCACAAGTCCAGCCGCGCTCTCCGGCTCCAAAGCCCCGTTCAGCAGCCCAGCCCACTCCCCACACACCCCTCTTCCTCAGACCAAACCCTAGCTTCCCAGACCCCTATAAAATGCCTCACCCGCCGCCGCCGCCGCCTCAACACCCTTCGCCAAAATGCAGATCTTCGTCAAGACCCTCACGGGGAAGACCATCACCCTCGAGGTTGAGAGCAGCGATACCATCGACAATGTCAAGGCCAAGATCCAGGACAAGGAGGGTGAGTATCTTCTTCTCAGATGTTCTTCTTTCCTTTTTCTTTCATTTCTGCCGGCCGCCGTGGCTAATCTCTGTTTTGTTCCGGCAGGGATCCCGCCGGACCAGCAGCGGCTGATCTTCGCCGGCAAGCAGTTGGAGGACGGCCGCACCCTTGCCGACTACAACATCCAGAAGGAGTCGACCCTCCATCTCGTCCTCAGGCTCCGCGGAGGCATCATCGAGCCATCCCTGCAGGCTCTTGCCCGCAAGTACAACCAGGAGAAGATGATCTGCCGCAAGTAAGTGCAGTCGTCTGACATGCCAGCTCGTTTCTTTACGTTTGACCACATATCATTTCAGAATTAATTTTTCTCTCTGTTAGATGTAAAATATCTCTTGTGAATGATTTACATATAGTGAGATTTGATATCACTAGAATATGTTTTTAGATGCCTTGCACAGCAGTTGTTTTCAAGAGTAAGAATAGAAATATGTCCGATTTTTCGGTTGAGCCCACGTTTTCATCGTATAAACTCCTCTTAGCTATTGCTACTTTTGGAAATGAGTTAGTCATCTTAGCATGATGCGTCAGGGTACATAGTTTTAGTTTAGTTTTATCATGCCGCGCTGACTTTTAAACTGGTAAAATAAACCCACAATGTACTATTTAGCTACCTTGATGTAGCACCCATTTCAATCTTCTCATCAAGAAAATCCATACCCACATTATTCTTTTTGCTGTTTTATTTGTGAACTTGTACTTTGTATCATGTCCTTTTGTTATATTTATGGACCTGGGTATTGTAATGAGATAACCTAGAGCATTCTTCAATAAAGAGTTCAAGTGGGCGTTTCTTGTGGGCTCTTGCATTTTCTGCTGCTCAGAGTTTGGCATTCATGGCAATGAATTATTGGCTCGATGATCTTTTACTGTATAGTCTTTCTCTCTCGCGGTTCCTTGTGAAGTCTATTCCTTTGGGTGAAGAACTAAGCGGGATTTAGTTTCTGCAACTTTGTTCTTCATCTAAAGGTTGAGATAGAAGGATGCGCTGAGATTGGGGATCCTCAACTGGGAGGCAGGAGGAGTCTCTTCTGAAGGATCTTCCCATGTGGAAAAAACTGGCCTTCACTGAGAGCCTCAATGGAATCCTTGTTTCATGATGAATTCTGATTGATAATGTTTGGGTTTTAGGTCGATTTGTCTGCCCTTTCCGACCTTCTCAATTTTGCTGGTTATTTTACTTCCTTGATCGCCTTCTACAGATAAATTAAGCCACCTGTAAATTAACATTGTGAACAGTCTAGTCTAATACACTAACACTTTGATCTTATCTTCCCATGTGGAAAAAACTGGCCTTCACTGAGCCTCAATGGAATCCTTGTTTCATGCTGAATTCTGATCGGTAATGTTTCGGTTTTAGGTCGTTTTGTCTGCCCTTTCCGACCTTTTCAATTCTGCTGGTTATTTTACTTCCTTGATCGCCTTCTACAGATAAATTAAGCCACCTGTAAATTAACATTGTGAACAGTCTAGTCTAATACAGTAACACTTTGATCTTACAAGTTCTAATGTTCTCACCTATCTGCAGATGCTACGCGCGCCTGCACCCAAGGGCTGTCAACTGCCGCAAGAAGAAGTGTGGCCACAGCAACCAGCTGAGGCCCAAGAAGAAGATCAAGAACTAGAGTGCTACTAGTCAGTTTCATGGACCGGTTGAATCCATTGCTGTGTTAGCGTTTATGCTATTGTCGTCTCGTTGTCGTTGAACCTTATTTTACTTTGCTTTCAGCCTCCAATCGTTGTGGTGATGATAATTGACAGTATTGGTATATGGTAGCAAACCTATAATTTTGCCGTATCTCCTCTGTTTGTTCTGCGTTCTGTTTAATTCTTGACTGGTTGGCAATCTCTCTGCGAACGCTTGTGGTTTCCTCTCTCTGCATCCGGGCTACTGGACAGGAGTTGGCTGTGTTCAGATTGTCCACTCTTCGGCTGATATCATGCCAGATGGCTGATGATCAAATGCTTTTGCACACGAGTTGAGCAACTGTAGTCTTCAAGTAAGTTAAGCTCTTTGAGTTTTGGTTCCATGGATGCCAAACTCCGCCGTGCCAGCTTGAATCTTGAACAATGAAATTTATATTTAACCAGGGGAGTTGCAATCATGTTGTATACTCTCTCCGTTCCTAAATATAAGTTCTTTTAGAGATTTCTATATGGACTACATTCTTCTAGAATCGCCCCCCTTCTTCCCGAATCGGCGATTCTGGAGAAGCTGGGGAGGGGGTGACGTCCGCCCATATTTAGGAACGGAGGGAGTTCAATCTTCGAGAATCGCTGGAACAAATTTGATCCAGAGGCACCTCCTAACGTCTGCATTGGCAAATACAATTGCCGCATTGTGCTGTCCAATTTGGTTGGCATGTCCCTCTACCGAAACATAGAACGTGTTTGTAACGGGTGCATAGAGTTCGCCACGTTATCACACTGCATCTGCGTGCAACGGCCTTGACCTCCTACGCCGTTGCCGACCGCCTCCTCGGCAGGCGGTTGGCTTGAAACTCGAAAGCTTGCGGGTCTGCCTCCCGTCCGGTCCGGTTCCTTTCCTCTGATAATTCCATTCCATGCACCGTTTGTGGTGGTGTCCTCGTCATAATGTGATACAGTCATCGCAGTTTCGGTCGTCCACTCCCCGGCCGATCGGATCAGACCGGACATTCAGGCTGCGCGTTGCCAGGGTGCTTGGATAGGCATTCGAGGGAGGTGTGACAGTTTGATTTTTGGCTTTTTTTTTCTCTGAGGTTTTTGCTTGGGTTTTCTTTTTTCATGGCTTTGTGGTCTGGAAACTGAAGAAGCTGCCCTCTTCTTTGTTTTCAGAATGGCTTGTCGTTCTCAAACCCTTCCCTAGACCCTGTCATTTTCATCCTAGCCCAAATCCCAATATTCTTTTTATTGGGAATATTCCTTTTCTATTAAAGGAATAACTCAAATTGCCCTAGGTTGTGAAGCAACCTTTATTTCCATCACTCCTAAAATTCCCAAATAATTCTCATAAATTGTTTGGGTCATATCTTTTTTAAATATGACAAAATATTTCATTTGTCATGTTTATCATCATGCTCAAATAATTCATTTCATATTCTATCCTTAATGGCACATTGTGAAGCAAGTGCTAGTTTCCTCTTCCCAATTGACCTCAAACTCCTTGGACGCCTTTTCCTGTCCATATCATTGCCACATGCCACAATGCAACCTCATTTGCCTAGTAATTATTTAATTATGATTTTTCAAAGTTTCTATCCAGAAAGAAGCTTTGTGAAGGAGGTGCAAGCTAGGCATATCCAAATGAGTTGCCATTTTGCATGATCCCTCATATCATCATATAATAGCCCTCCACCAAAGTAGAGCTCATGTCATGCCTCCATGTGAGCTCGTCTTCAATTCTTTGATTCTATCCAAAATTTCAGTTTGCAAAGCAAGTATATTTTATCTTGCTCCATTATGGCTGCCAATTTTTCTGGGCTTTCTATTGTCCCTATAACCTACCTCCACCCATTTTGGGCATGGTCCATTGAGCCAATATTTCTCTAGAATTTTTTTCAAGTTTCTGGACAGAAATAATGTTTGTAAAGCAAGTACCATTTTGGATGGTCCATTTGGTATGAGCTTTTTACAGCATCCTTATATGTCCATGTCATGAGGATTTGCCAAGTTGCTTCACATTCCATAACTCCATGTGAGTGCATCATCCAAATCAAGTTTCTGGATCAAAAATGCAGTTGCAAAGCAACCCTATTATTTATTGGTCCATTTCTTCTCTAAACCTCCAGGATTGTAGTTCTTCCTTAGTTAAACCTCCAAGACAACTCCATTTCTCCCAATCAAGTTTCTGTGGATCACCAATGCACGGCCAAGTTTACTGCAGTAAACTTCAGAGGTTAATTACCATTCAACCAGAGCTCTTTTCATCGTTCTACCACCTCAGTTGTAACCTCCCCTGGAAGGACTTACCACTAGACAACAAGTTCCAGCCCCTCTCCCCCGCTACATGCCAGTGCACGCGGTGACCGCGACAATGGCGTGCCTGTGCACGCGCTCTGTGTGCAGTGGCCGCGTCCAGTGACTGTTTGTGCTGGACCCCCTCCTCCTCTCGTCGCCTTCGCGCGCGTGAGCGTGTCCAGCAGCTGGCCCGCGTCGTCGCCGTTCCCCTGGACCCCTCTCCCCCTCCGTCTGTTTCCTCACCGACGCCCACCGACGCTCGCCGCCGAGCGCCCACGGGCGCACTGTGGCCGACCGAGCTTTAATGGTGCTCGGCTTCTTCCTCTGCTTCTCCTTTGGCCTCCTCCTCCCCGTGAGCTCTCCTCTGTGCCTCCCGAGCCCATGCGCGCGCACATGCGTCTGCGGCGACGACAGCTCGGCACCTCGCCCCGCGTCTATAAATGGCCTTCCCCGTGCTCTTCGAGCACAACACCAGCCTCACCCCACTCCAGCAAGCCTCTCTGACCTCTTCCCCGAGCTCGAGAAGCTCTCCTGCCCTCCCTCTGTCGCCATGGCCGCCGCCTTGGCCTCCTAAATTGGAGCAAACCCGAGCCCCTCCCTCGCTCCTACCACCACCAGTAGACCGCCCCCACTCCGGCGACCATCCCCAGGTCCTTTCGCCCTCGCCGGAGCCACTATGGCCTCGAGTCCCATCTCCACCCGAAGCCCCCTCCGCCGGAGTGCTTGCTGCTCTCAACACCGCCCTCCTCGAGGTCCGTTCTGTCCTGGAACGGGTCGGCCTCGTCGCCCTGAGCACGTGGGTAGGTAGAGCGCCGCCTACGGTGGCCGGAAGTGCTAGCGCTCGTCGCCGGAGCTGCGCCCCTGCTTTGCTCTGTCGGGCACGCGCGAGGAGGAAGAAGGAGCCAGGCCAGGCGGGCCCCCTCCTTTCCCCGACCCCACCTGGCAGCCACTCAGGCCCGGCCCCGCCCTGCATGTGTTGACCCGGGCGGCCAGCGTGGATAAGCGACGGGCCCCACCCCGTGGGACCCGCACGTTAGCGACCCCAGCCCCGGACCCGCACGCGTTTAAGTGGAAGCGTACTTCAGAAAGTACGTTTTCGCGTGAAGTAAGCGTATTCCGCCTCTGCTTTATTTAAAAATGCGCTTTCTCCATTCTGAAGACGTATTTCCTAAAATACATTTTTTGTTTTTCAGGTCAGGGGCCTGTTTGTAGAGTTATTTTTACAGATTGGTCCCTGAACTTCGTCGGGCTATAACTTTTTGCTCGCAACTCCAAATGAGGTGATTCCAAAGCCCACGTCTTCGTTTCGTCGAGCCCGTTCTGTTGGTTTCATTTTCAATATGGTTTGACACTGTGAAAATGACCTTTTTTCCCTTGCACGTAAACAGCCCCTCCGAGAGAGAACTGTTTCCGACAAGTCTTTCCGCGGCTTCACCGCACTTCTCCCCGATGCCTTCTTCACCCCAGGCAAGCCACAATACCCACTTGCATGATAGTCATGCAGTAGCCATGGTTTTCAACTCGAATATTTATTAAATGATTGCTTGTTTAAAATATGGTTATCGTTGTTTCGGTAATGCTTCTGGGTTAGTGCGTACTTGCTTGCTATGTTGTTATGCACCTGGTTACCATGCCCTGCTAGTTGCTGGTATTAATTTCATATTGCCATGCTTGATGGTAGTACGTGTTGGGTTGGTCATGTTCTTCGGTGCATGACTAACATCGGTTACCGAGTACTGTTAATATGCATTGTTCCTTTACTACTAGTTGGTTAAGTGTTTACTCGGTAATGTTACTGATTAGTTCTTGCATATGGTTGATGATAATGGTCATGTTATGCTATGAGTAGTGTTGTACTTGCAATATTCATGCTCATGCCATGTTCAGCTGGATATGATTCATTGTTGATATGGTGGATAGTTATGTTGTATCCTCATGCTTATGTTGATATCATGCTCATGCATTGTCCTTGCATCATGTTATTTTATCATGGCTGAGCATATTGCATTCAAGTTTAACCGGATTAAATTGAACTTGAACAACTGTTGGCTGAGTCATGGTGCCACCATATCGAAACTGACCAGTGCAACCACGCTTACCTTTATGGGAAGGTCCTAACTGGGTCTATTATCGTGCCTCTCGCCGGTGCCTCCAACTAGGGAAGGTTATGGGCGGCCTACCCTGATCAGGTAGGCGGACATAAGCCTTGTGTGCCTGTTGTTGTTGTTGTTATGGATCCGGTCCCCGTGAGGGACGTTTTGGCCACGACGGTGGTCGTTGTGTCTTTGGTAGACACGGGGCCACCCAGGACTAGCCTAGTTGGGAGTGGGTCGGAGTGGCCGGGAGAGTGTCATGGCAGTAGATCGGTTTTGACGGAACGCCGTTGGTCCACCCGAATGGGAATGCGAGGCCATGGGTTCCGTAGTGTGGGCACAGTGTACTAACCTCTGCAGAGTGTATATTAAATTTATCGATAGCCGCGCCCGCGGATAAGGGCCCAGTTCGTGTCGGTCACACCGTGAGTCAACAGTATTAATAATAACTTGATTAATAACCACCCCGGTTTGATGAGGAGATAAGTTGGTTGTGATCGCCGGAATGATCACCGTTTGCGACCAAGTGTTGGTCATGGTTGTGATCACCGGAATGATCACCGTGGTATCGAGGATATCGAGTTGTTGGATATTCGTGATGTTGTGCGAGAATCGTGGGTAAAGATCAAGCTCCTTGTGGTCATTTGATGATTACTACGGTATTGCTTATACCAAGCTTGATTTGATCCTGAGATGATCGTGTAATGTCCGAGGTTGGTAAGTGATACATGTGATGTTTACGAGGTAACCCGAACGACATAAGTGGTGCATATAGTGTCATCATGTTGCATGCTAGTATCGTCAGATTTATATGCTCATGCCATGCTCATATTGTTCTAGTTGTATCATGTTCATATTGTTGATGCCATGTTATCCTGATGACCTCATGATAATTCCTGCTTAACCTGTAATTGCCATGCTGTTGTTTGTCTTGAATGCTTCTGGTTATTGTGAGCTTGCAAGTACATTCAATGTACTGACCTGGCGTGTCATGCCAGTTTGCAGGTCGTGCCTGGATTGCTTGCTTGTTTGGTGTTGTTCCTGTGTTCGCGAGCTAGGATAAGCGTTCAGCCAGAGTCCCTGCGGAGTGGAGTTCATCATCGCTGTTCGTTGTTCCGCTGCCAGTAGTTGTTCCGCTGCCTCAACTTGTTATGCTGCTTGCATAGAGCAACTGAGGATGGCGTAGTGTCGCCGTGCCGATGTTATTCATTGTAATATCGGGGACCTTATATTCATATTCGTGTATTAATAGAAAGCTGGTTTGTTCTATGCTAAGCAGTGCCGTATTCCAGAAGACTTCACCTCGATCTCTGGGCTGGAATACGGGGCGTTCTGGTTTTCTCTGAGCCGGGGTGCCACAGGAGGCGCCTGCCAGCACCCGGCACCCACCGCGCAGTCCAAACCTGGTTAGATTCCCCGTTTCCACCTCCTGTTTTGAGTGCAGATTGCTATCTGTTGTATCACGTAGTTTTTGCAAAAATTCAGCAAGAGCGAGTAAGTTCAGTGATCCAGCAAGAGCGAACAACTGATATGCTCGCTGCAATGCGCTGAGGAGCAGCGACGCGCTGCCCAAGGTCCTGTCCATCGACGTGCTGGCCTGGCCATCTCCACGGGCGAGCTGAACAGCATCACTGGCAACTTCAGCAGAAGGCCCTGGTCGGAGAAGGCTCCTACAGCCATTTTGTTTGTTCCCGTGTCTTAGAGCATAAACCGGACTTTGGCAAATCCGGTATCTTAAACGCCCACGGACGCGCCCGCGGGCACTGACCTGACACCCCTTAAATTTCCACAGTTGCAGCCGGACATCTCATACTAAATTTTTAAATCCATATAAAGATATGCAAACTAAAATAAACCTACGTACTACGTCGATCACCTGACTACTCGTCGTCGGAGATGCATGGGCGACAGCTACAGCTCCGACAGCTTTGGCGCCTCCGCTCCGGCCTCCTCCGCCTCTATTTTCGCGTCAAATTCAGCGAAGAGCGCGTCAGACTCCTCCTGCTCCCGCCAGAGGAACGACCGGTTGGCCTCCACATAGGCCTCATCCTGGATGGACTCCAGGATGGCCTGCTTCTCCGCCATCTCCTTTGACTGGGCGAAGGCGAACTCCGCCTCCGCCTGCTCCATGTTGGAGCCCGGCAGCTGCTGCACCGTCTCCTGCTGCTCCGCCATCTCCTTTGACTGGGCGAAGGCGAACTCCACCTCCGTCTGCTCCATGTTGGAGCCCGGCAGCTACTGCACCGGCTCCTGCTACTCCGCCTCCTTCACCTTCATCGGAGCCATCTCCTTCTCCTCTTCTCCCGGCTCCTCCTCCTCCTCCGGCTCCGGCGAGTCCATAGGCAACTCGGCATCGATGCGGGCGGCACGCGCGGCTTGCCTTGCCCGGATCTCCTGCTGGATCTCGTAGCGCCGCTCGGGCGTCAGCATCGCGTAGTAGGTGATCTTGCTTCGGACCATGGCGGAGTGCCGGAGCGTTGGAGGGGCGTCGGACCGTGGGCAGCGCGTCGGAGCGGGAGAGGGAGGAGGTGGATGGGCTCAGACTGGCGGCACGGAGGGGGAAGGTGGATGGGTTAGGGTTGCGGGACGCCGGCCGGCTTAAATAGCCGGATTTGGTCTTGGGCGGCGAGCCGAAGCGGCGTTCACACCGCGGCGTCCTCCAATAGTGATGGTCAGATGGCGGCCTCTACTTGTCCGCAGACAGATGAGGAGTGGCGCGATGTGGAGGGCGCCGAAGCCGTGCTTAAATAGGCGAGTCCATGCGAACGGGCGAGAAGCCGGCTTCAAAGCGGCGTCGGAGCAGGCTTCTCGGTTGTTCTGTCGGCAAGCGGCCCCGCCCACTCGTCCGGTTGTTTCGCCTTGGCCGACATCAATGTCGCATGTAGTCACGCCCATTCTGGAGCTGCCTGGTCAGAATGAACGTGCGGCGACCACTTCGCGCGGAGAGAATGTTTTGGACGGAGAGGGTTTTGGGGTGAGACTTGGCGGTCACACGCATACATGGCGACGGTCCAGACGCCTGCAAAGCTGCCCTGATTTGACTCCGGTTTGCGGAATCCGACCGATGGGCACCATGTTGGATGGCTTGTGTTCACACTTGTTTTTGACAAACCACCTGCCGAACGAGACATTCCTGCCATGACAGGCGACTCGGGTGAGCGCACTCGAGGAAGTACCCGAAACGTGAAGAAGAGGCAAAAGACACATAGGAAACACTTGGGTGCAAGACGCACACGGGGTAGAGTGACCAAGTCTAGCCTTCCCAAGGTGTTACAAGATTCCATGTCTCAATCGACATGCTCGGTCGCTCCCGCAGGGGCGACAAGGGCGGCGTAACCCTAGCCCGCCGCTGGCCCTCTCCCCCACCTCTCCTCTCCCTCGTCGCCACCGGAGGTGGCCGCCGGTGAAGGTGGCGGCGAGGATCTGGCCGCCTCGTTCTTCCTCGGGGGGCTTTGGATCCGTGGCGGCGGCCTCGGCTGGTGGATCGATGACGGGTCTGCGCTGACCGGTGCTCGTTGGTGCTGGCCGTTCTTCCTCGGCCGCGGGGGCGGCGAGGCGGCGGCTGTGGTGCGGACGTCTCGGCGGCGCCCGATCCAGATCTGAAGGGCTCCGTCTACTTCAACCAGGGCTGCCTCCGATGGTCCTGCTTTGGGCAGCCTTTGTCGCCGGAGTTGTACCTGTTTGGCGGCTGGAGGTGGGAGGTGGCTCTGGAGAAATCCGAGGCCAGCAGTGCTGGCCACGACGGCGGCGACGCCCGAGGGCGCCGTACCCTTCTTGTAGGCGCCGTCCAGGTTGCCTCCTTCCCCTCCTCCTTCCACCCAGCTCGTATGCCGGGCGAAAGCCCAAATCCTTGCCGGATCGAGCGACAGCGGCGCTCCGGGCGTCGTCACCCTCTTGGGGGTGTCGTTCGTGGTGAGCTTGGGGTGGATGTGATGCTTTGGTTGCTTGGCGGCGGTTGGTGGCGTGGTCGGAGTTCGTCTGGTGGCGGTGCGTTGGCGCTCTGCCGCCTATGTGCTCTGCCTCGGAGTCCTTCTTCCACGGTGCTTGGTCTTCAGCAGCCCTGCCGGACTCGGCGGAGCGGTGCTTCATCTCACACATTGATGGCGGCGGTTATCGGCGGCATGGTGCTGTGGAGGCTCAGCGTCCGATGCGCGGGATGGACTCGCGCAGGAGGAAGTAGCTGTCTGGCGTCATGGTGACGTCGATGGTTGAGTGGCCAGACAAGGTAGATGCCTCAATATGATCTGAAGACGGACCTGTGGAAGATGGCGGCGACGACACACGAGTGCGTCTGACCGGATTGTGCCCCAGACCCGGTATGTGGCTCGGCTGGGGCTTCCGGCTTTTGATGTTAGGCTTAGGTGAGTGGTCTGAGTGGCCCAGCTAGCACCCCTTCATCGTATGGATAGGAGTAGCGGCATATATTACCAAGATGGTGGATTCAGGCATATTGTTGTAATACTTTGTAAGGTCCTCGAGAATAATCAATAAAGTGGCCGTATGCATCTCCTAGAGGCCGGGGTCATCCTCCTTTTTTAAAAAATAAAAAAAAATAAAAATCGACATGCTCATCGATTCGGCATGTTCCATGTTCCAGTTGGCATGTCACCATGTCTCAGCTAACAGGTTCCATCCGACTACTGCTATGCCCAGTCGGTATGAAGGCCGCCGTGTTCCTCACAGAATGTTGCTATACCTACTCGGCAAGTCATCATGCTTAGCACCGAGCCATACCACAATCGGGCTAACCAGCTGGTCGTGCTGATGGCTCGAGGACTCGAAAGACAATATATGAAGACCTGTACCAGAACGCCCTGAAGATTGCGTGAAACGAAGAAGTGCTCAACACGGAAGTTATGTATATCATTGAGACGTACAACTTTGCTTTTGAAGTCAGCATGATTCGAGTTAGTATGCAACCTACAAAGTCATGACAAGAACCAAACATCCCAGCCTGCCGCTTGACAAATTTCGAGAATTGTTCAAGATTGTCTTATATGGAAAAGCGATAAACACGAGAATTGTTTGTCTCGTCGAGTGCACAAATTTGATGTTCGGACCATCTCGATCCGAGTTCGTATGCAATCTCGACGGCCAAAACAAGGAGCAGGACAGAAGTATGGAACAGATCCGAACTAAGTTCAGAGTTAGACTAGAGCTAGGGCTTTAGGGTGTGAATTGATGTATTTTTCCTGTAAGGAAAGCCTAGATGAGTCATTTGCTTGTACGGAAAATTCACCCGCCTCATATATATACAAGAGGTGACGGTCGATTGAACAACACCAATCGATTCAATCTATCGATTACACTTTTATTCTTCTTATTATTTTTACATTTTTGTTAACTTATTTTTTCCTTCTACCCTTATCATTATTCTCGTTCCTTCGTAAGTCCTCCCCGTCGGAGGGCTGCTGATTCAAGACGCTCTAGGGGGGAGCGAATCAACCTGGAGCATCCTATATCCGCTGCGAGCCTTGACGGGGTCCCTGCCGGGCAAGCAGGCTTCGGGTATACAAAAGCGCCTGGATATTCTGCGTATCGCTCTTCTGGTCAGGTCTCTTTCGACGTGAGTTGTTGTGCATCATCTCTGGCGTTGAGGGTACACGTCAACGTGTTCGTGTACGAACAACTTGCAGCGTCCGGACACCTATGTTTGCGGATTATTTGAGGGTCCACGTTATAGATGCCCGAGTGAGGCCGCTAGTGTTTAGGTCTCGTTATTCTATTTTCAAAATTGGCTTCACTTCAATGGGGTAGTGCTAACACCCCTGCTCAATGGGTGGAGGCACCGCCTGATTATATTTTTAAACCTCTAGCAGGCGACGCAAGCGTAATTTGATTTTAATTAAGCTAGTGATGACTCATGAGGCCTTCCTCTTCCTGTCAAGAAAGTGGAAATAAAACTAGGAGCAGATATTTTCCTTGTCTCCGTTGGTGGGGACGAAAGGGACCGTGCTACATGCGCCCTTCTTATCTCGACGCAAGTTACAGCGGTGGGCGACAACCGCTAGTACTAGTCTGCACAAGGATTCAGTAAGAAACCATATCATCAAAGATTCGATTCAGAGACTAAACGTCAAGGTATCTGTTTCAGAAGAAAACGTTAACATATGCGAAAGGAGACAATGCTTTCAGTTTGATTGCCCTGCCGGTCGATTTGCACCCCAACTACTCAGTAATCCACATCTTCTCTTCAGACTGCCTTCCGTTTATGAGGCAGCCTTGAGCCACAGGATACCAAAACATCGCACAACGCTACGCACTACGGTCGTATCGTATATCTCGAAATTGCGTCTCAGGAAAAGCAGTCGGCAACGTCACGCGTCCCTTTCAGAATTGGAATTTCCCTCCAGCGTCGGAACAAGAGGAAGGATGATGAAGCAAACCATCCACCAGACGGGCCTGCAACTGCATGCGTTGGACTCATGCGCGCGTGGTGCAACGACGAGGCGTCCGTGCCTCTTGCTCGTATGATTGGGATCTGTCCCAGTGACGTGTCTACGGATACTACTACGACTAGCTAGAGGTTTTCACCGATCTTCCCTCCTTTCTTTCCTGTGGATCCCATCGTTTCAGGCTTGCAGGCAGCGAAGAAAAGCGCAAGAGAACAGGCAGAAATGGACAAGGGGAAAATGGCCGCTTAGCCCAAGTTGGGTAATTCTGGCGCTCCGTTTGATTCCATCGCCCCGTACTGTTCGATCACAGCAGAAAAGCGCCAAAACTTTTCTTTCACCGTTTGATCGAGGAGGCGATGCGTATCTTGTCTAGTACTCCCTCCGTTCGGAATTACTTGTCTCGAAAATGGATGTATCTAGAACTAAAATACGTCTAGATACATCCATTTCTGCAACAAGTAATTTCGAACGGAGGGAGTACTGTATAGGTGCCATTCGCAGCCTGAGAAATTTCATGCTTTTGATGCTGCGCTGAAAAACAGCAGGCCTGTAGCTAGCTACAGGGAAAACGAACAGCTTGGAGACCACACTGGTTTTTCTCTTCTTCGTCATTATTTTCCTCCTTGTCGCGGTTCATGCCCGCAGCGGCATGTGTTAGGTGACGAGACCGGCGGAATCATGCTGCGCGCGTGTCGATCACAGCAAGTTCGCGGTGGAAGGCATGTGAGGTGCCGAGCTAGCACGTAGATCCCGATCTGCATATAGATAAACCTGCATAAATACTCCACCTATCCTTGCCCAGTGAGATACCTATGCATGGTAAGCACCTCTTTAAGCCTCAAAAAAGATATCCAATTCACCAAACCATGGATGTTTGTTGTAGTTTGTCGCGAGATACAACTCTCACTGACGACACCAAACTTGTCTTCGTGACTTTTGTTTATAGAAGACTACTTATATATATACTGGCCAACTCCTAGATGAACTTGGCCGGGGTTTTCCTTTTTGAAACCGGAGGGAGAACTTCTCCGGTTTTACTTATACAATAGTCTAGCACGAAAGAGCTGAGAAATGATCCCTCTGACCTGCAAACTGTAGCTTCTTTTAGTGTTCTTTTTAGAGCGACTCCCCGTTCTTGTTCCAACTCTAGTTCTAGTTTAAGCTAGGTCACTGTCTGTCCGTCCCGGTCTCCTACAGTTTCAGGGTTCCTGTCATGTCAACAATGGCTGACAGCGATGAATTTCTTTCATAACCAAGTAAACTGCCATCTCAGGAGATGTTGGGCAAGCAGATGGATCGATGTGAAATGAAACCCACCCCCCGGTTTTACTTAATCGGGAGGAGTTTTTGCTGACACTAACCGCACGTGATGTTGATATTTTGGTGACCCTGCCGTCCAATGAAGAGTTGAAGACTGTCCTAGATATGAACATATTGCTAGATCGACCTGGACAAATCCTTTTCCTATTTCTATTTTCAGACTAATTTCCACATGTATTTATTTATTCATTTCTGCCGATTATAAGGTTTTGCACTCAAGACAAGACCACAACCAACGGCCCGATGCCATCCACACAATCGTACAAGACACAAATTCCTCCAAAAAAAAGAGAAATCCAACTCTGCAAAGAATGGAGGAGTTTGATGCTTCTGCTTTGGGAGAGAAGCAAGTTGATGACGTCCTGACCGCCGGCTTCGGAACCATGCGCCACTCGCATCCTTAATGGTGCACCACCGTACACCGCTACATCCCCTGCCGGTCGCAACATAAGGTCATCTCCAACACTAATCTTTAAACCAGACACTGCATCCGTCCGCAGACTAGGGATAAGTTCACCAATACTGATGCGGGAGCCGGCCATCCAAGCGTAGCCACATATATTCAGTTACATTTCAAAAGAAATTTAACGAAAGTGAACAAATTCTATGGATATTTAAACAAACTGAACGATATTTATTTATACTTAGATAATTTTTACATAAAATCGGATGCTTTTCGATACGCATAAAGCATCACCCAACCACCACAACTGAGGTGCTTAGTTCTACAATCTCAAGATTTGTCGACACATTCTGTAGGAGATACTTATAGAGGTAGAATATGCGTGTGTGCATTCCTAGAGATGAATGTACCTGCATATTGTGAGCATTTGCGTTTGTACTGTGTTTCTTAAGAATATTACGTGTATTGTATTTTTTACACATTCCGAACCAATGTGTTGAAATTATGTTGTCTATAAATGATATATGTAAACTGTGGCACTCTGGAAGTGAGATCTTAAGTCCGCCACTTAGAGCATCTTCAATTGGACTGGGCTAATTTGACTACTTCTATGCTCACGAACGCATTCGGACATGTTCACGGATAGAAGCCGACCGAGCCTCGTTTGTCCGCCCGAGCAATATTGCCTCCCATATCCAAAATCTTATTTCCATGTGTTCCCATGTACATAGATCATTCAATGATAGGAATACTTCAAACAATGAAAATATCACAAACTAATTCAAAAATAAATATTTCAAATTTTAAAAAAATAAACTTCAGACATAAAACTAGTGATTTACAACATGAATCCACATATGCTCCACAAGATCATTGAGTAGTTGCACATGCACATATTGATCTCGAAGTTGTCGATTCATCTCTAGAAAGTTGACAACTTGCTCTACATCTTGTCAAGTGAGCAGGACATGTACTCAAGGCCTCTCAAAATCAAAAGTATGGTGAGAGCAATGTCACCATCATCCTCCACAACCATGTTCAAGATCACACAAAAAGTTATTCACAAAAAAATACACAAAAAGTCATCACATCCAACAATGTCTCGCGAGCTTAGAGCACACCAAACTCCCTCTCCATATCCTTCCTAGCAGCTTCTTGCGTTTGTGCAAAGAGACATTTTGTTACCTTGGGCCTCGAGAGTAGTCTTCATAAACTCGGCCCATCAAGGATAGATACCACCGGTAAGGTCGTACCACATGGTGTAGCCATGCTCGTTGATGGCGTAATTGCACGACAGAGCATCCCATCACAAAGTCTCTTAAACAGCACATCGCTGAGGCACATTGATGTCGTCTAAGATCCTGACATGCCAAAGAAACCATGTCAAATCCACAACTTCAAGTCTGATGATGACATATTTGGTATTACCTTGGTATTGCCCGCACAAACCTATCGGCCACTTCTGCCATTGCCACCTCATGCAATCAACTAAACCGAGCATACTAGGAAAGCCTTCTGTTGCTCCAATTGCTAAATGTCTTTTTGTATCCTTGATATTTGGTTCTCTCAAGTACTTCGATCCAAACACCTTCACCACCACAAAGACAAATCTCACCATCACGTCAATGCATGTGCTCACTCCCATCTGAACGATCTCATCAACGACATCTCCAGTTATACCATATTTGTTCGAGGATGCTCATCATCATCAACTCTTCACTGCCATCATCATCGATGCCCACCGACAACAATTCAATGAACTCCTCAACATTCGGGGTGAACAAACTCATCCTCCAGCGAATCCATCTTGTCCCTACAAAGTACCAAAAAGACTTAAAAAAACTTGGACATTTCCTCGAACACATGGTGGGCAAGGTGTAGGGCAGGCGGAGTAGGACATACCAGGGTGGCGATCGTGTTCAAGGCAAGCGGGGGACAACATCGGAGTTGGGGTAGAGGGTGGGCAGGGTGCGACGCGGACAAGGACAGAGCAGAGAACAAGAGGGCGGGCCTGGGGCAAAGGGGGTGAGGATCTATTTGGGAGGATGGGTTCAATGTGTCGGGTCCGACGTGACGAACACGTCCAAACGCTTCATTTCTGCTTCACGTATGAGCTTTGATTTGAGGCGCGGAACATATCAGACAATTGCACTAGGTTTATAGGGTCCGACTAAAAGAATGTTTGGATAGTGTGTGAACTCTCCATCTCCAAAAAAATGGAGCAATTTGAAGAGGTCGGTCCAGCTCAAAATGCTCTCACGACCACCACTCGACGAACGACGCACGAGCCAGGGCACCTAGGCGGTGCCGCTCACGAACCAACCAGCAGATGCTAGCAGCGCACGGCACAGCGACGCCGTCGACCGTCGACGCGCAGCCGGCGGCAAAACAACGGAAGAAGCATACGAAAACCTCTGATGGGTTCTCTCCCTCCCCCCCTCTCCTCCCCGCTCCCCGCTCTCTTCTTCCCTAGATCCCGCCTCCCCCCATGGATCCCCTTCGCTGCTTGTTTCCTCCTTGTCTCTTCCGTCGACCCCCTCGTCGCTTGGCTTGCTGGTGGATCTCCCTGGATCTTCGACCGCGGCGGGCCGCCCGGTTGTGTCATCGGAGTTCTCTGGGTCTCGGTTCTGGGCTTTGGGGGATGCAGAGGATCTGGACTCTGATTCGGAGGGGGTCGTTGAGTCCGTTGTGGCGTCGGTGGTGCCGGCTGTCCGGGCGCCGGGCCGTGTTGGGAAGTTTGCTCCGGGGGGCCGGGGTAGGCCGATGGCTTCGCCTGTTGGGTCTTCGGGGTGGCTGCGTGTCGGTCATCGCTGGCGCAAAGCTGGTAGGTACTCGTCCCCGTCTCCTGCTCGTGGCATCCTTGGCTCCTTCCACTCCATCGCTGCGGTGGTTGGTGATGGCCCGGGGTCTCCGCCCGAGGTCGCCGCCCCGTCTCCACCTCTCCGGTTGCGGCGGCTTCGGCGATGGGTGCGGTGGTGTGCGTCGGGAAAACCCTAGATCTGGCCCGATCTGTGGCTGACGTGGGGGCGCGGGGCTTGGTGGGCCTTGCTGCTCCTGGGTTGGAACGGGCTGGGCCGCCGGTCCTTTCTTCGTTAGCAGCTTTTCCCCTCTGTTCCATGGCCCCGGGGCAGTTGGTCATGGCCACTGCCCCACCCGCTCCCTTCCCCCCGGCCCAATTACCTGATCCGACCCAGTTGGGCTGGCTTGCTCTGGGTATTTATGGGTGCGGCGTGGCTCCCTTCCCCCCTCCTAGGGTTTCCGGCTTCCGCCGCTGACATTCGTAGAGCGCGTCGTCCCATCCGCAACTTCCCTCAGATCCACCTCTCCTCCCCCTCCCCTCCTCCTGTCCTTCGCGGAGGCCCTCTCCATGGACAAGTCCGGGGGATCCTCCAAGGAGGCCCTCTCGGGCAGCAAGCGTCGTCGTGATGATTCGCCGGGATCTAGGGTGGATCTGGCGTACGAGGCCGAGCTTCGCTCCAAGCTGGAGGCTGGTCGCGTGGCGCGCGAGGTGGAGCGCGAGCGTGAGGCGTGGGCGGCTGGGCCGGAGTGGCTCCAGCGCGACGAGCAGGCGCGGTCGGCCGCTGGATCTGGGGTGGCTCTGCCCGGATCTGGTGGCGCGGCTGCGGCGGTTCCGGATCCGTGGGAGGCTGCTGCTGCTTCGGCTGCTGGTGGTTCCTCCTCGTCGGCGCTGCGTCAGGCTCCGCTCCGGGGCCCGGTGGCTCCGCCGCGGGCGCCTCCTCGCTCCTTTGCTGCTGGCGCTACCTCCCGCCCTGCTCAGCGCTTCGGCTCTGGCTCCTCCTCCGCGCAGGTCAGAGATCGTCGTGGTCTGCCCTTTGGTCCGGGCTCCTCTTCCGCCGGCCTTGGAGATGGTCTTCTCCCCCCTCCCCCGCCTCCTCCTCCCCTCCAACACTCAGCTGTTCCAAACCCATCTCCTTCTCTTACATGCTTTGCATGCCATAGACCGGGCCATTTCCAGCCCAGATGGTTCAATCCGCCCTTCTGTCTCATTTGCCGCTCAGATGGACACCTGATTGTTGATTGTCGCAACCGCACCAAGAATCCCTCCTTTGTGCATTTCGGGACCAGTCTTCCAGGATGTTCTTTCTTTGCCCTTGATTCTGATGTGCCTGTGGTTGTGGCTGCGCCCTCGCTCTCTAATGCGGCTATCATCTCCGTCCGCGACCAAAAGATCTCTCCGTAGACTCTTTTGGAAGGTTTGAGGATTTGGGATGAGGAGGGATGGGACTGGCAGGTGCGCCAGCTTTCGGAGTTTGAATTTGTGGTGGTGTTTCCCTCAAAGGAGTGTTTATGGATGATTTCTTCGTGTATGAGCTTCACTTTACCTCTCAACCAGCTGGTTGTCTCAGTTAAGGCGGCCACATGTGGTGCGAAGGTGGTTGGTCCTCTGTCCAAGACGTGGGTGCTAGTAGATGATGTGCCAGTGGGTTTGCGAACGGCTGAGTTCATGATGGCGTTTGGGACTCTCATTGGCAAGCCTGTGGAAGTTGATTCTGAATCTTTGGGTAAGGTTGGCCCGGTGCACCTCAGTATTTGGTGCGTTGATCCTGTCTGTGTGCATGGTGCTGTGGATGTGTTCCCGTCTTCTGAGGGTGTTCGACTGCGGGTTCGGGTCAAAGGTGTTGATGCTTTCCAGGCTCCATCTCCGCCTCCTCCTTCCAACTCGGCTGATCCTGATGATAAGCAGGGAGATGGTTTGGCTGGTGGGCAGAACCCAAGTGGAGGTACCGACCCTTGTTTCACCCAGTCTGAATGGGATGGACTGGAGCCTGAAGAGCAGGAATTGTTTAAGGCCAATGCCCCGGTTGATGAAGCTCAGAAGGATGCAGGTGCCAATCAGGCGATGGACAAGGCCCCCCTTGGGAATCCTGCTAGCAAAGGCACACCGATCTCTGGTGTTTGCTCCAACCTTCCTGCTCGACCGCAATCACCTTCATTTTCTGGGATTGAAGATCTACCTGTGTCTCCTCCTCGCTCCACTGGACCTGCATCTAAGAAGAAGAAGAAAACCTCCGTCAGAAAGTTCTCAGCTAAGAGCAGGGCCTCTTCTGGTTCCAAGCAATCCATGACGGGCCTGGTTCCTTGTCTGGACAAGGATCTGGGGGCTGCTTCGGGTTCCGGCCAGGGTCCGGCCTCGCCAGTTCTGCGCTCTCCGATGCTGCGGTCGCCCGCGTCCACGGCGCACAAGGGGCGTCGCGTGCGTGAATCTGGCGAGTCGGTGGCGGCGCGGGCTGAAAGGCGGGCTGCGGCCAGGGATCTTCCTGCTTCAGGTATGCCTGCCCATTCCCCACCTCCTTCTTCCCCCATTCGTCTCGTTTTACCTGCTCTTTTGGATGACCACTTGTTACACATCTTGTCGGATGTTGGTGTGTCCGTCGACCCGGGGTTTGGCTCTCCGTCTCGTTTTCTCTTTGTCATTAGGGCGAATGAAGTTGCCCAAGCGGCTATTGCCAAGGCGAAGGAGGCCGCGGCCTCTGCTAGCGCCGTTGCGGCCCAGGGGCCAGTGGGGGATGATGGAGCAGCACAAGGTTGTGGCCAGTCCCCCCCCACCCACCCAAGTGAAGAAGGGTCCGACCAAGCGATCTAAAACCTGTTTGGCCCCGTGCAGGTCTAGTCTCCACATTAAAAATCTTTCCTGTAAATGAAAGCACTTTTCTGGAATGTTAGGGGTTTCACCGCTAGGGGGCGTCGAGACCAGATTCATGATTTGGTTTGCGGGGATAACATTGACATTTTAGGGCTAGTTGAGACTTTTAAGGAATCCTTCTCTCCCTCTAAGTTGTCTGCGGTTGCAGACATGGACAGATTTGTCTGGCATTTTCTTCCTGCCTCGGGCCACTCTGGGGGTATTTTGATTGGGTCTAAACGGGATGTGTTTGACTTCATTACTTTTGACCATGGCATATTTTGGGCTAGTGTGGTGGTTCACCATCGTCAGTTAAATACTTTATGGGAATGTCTAGTGGTCTATGGCCCCACTGATCATTCACTTGCGCCTATTTTTCTTGATGAGCTTTCTAATAAGATCGAGTCTTGTAATATTCCTTTATTGATTGGTGGTGATTTCAATCTCTTGCGTTCTCCGGCCGATAAAAATAATCTCAATTTCTCCTGGCCTCTTGCCAATGCCTTTAATGCGTTCATTAGTAATTGTGCGATTCGTGAGCTTCCTAGGGTGGGGGCTCGTTTCACTTGGTCAAATCATCAGATTAATCCTGTCCGGTCGGTGCTGCATCGGGTCTTTGTCTGTGATAGATGGGATTCCCTCTTCCCTCGTGCCTCATTGAAAGCTAGACTCGCGGTTGGGTCTGATCATGTTCCCCTGGTTGTAGATGCGGGCTTTAATTCATCTCTGACTTCATCCCGCTTTCAATTTGATGCTTCCTGGCTTCTTGTGGATGGGTTTATTGATTTGCTGGCCACCAAGATTTCTAACTTTCTAAATAATCCCTGCCGGACCTTTGGCCCCATGGATGATTGGCACAAATGCTCATATGAGCTGCGCAAATTTTTAAGAGGCTGGTCCCGTAATAGGGCAGCTGATCAGCGCAAGGAAAAAGATGCTCTTGAATCTCAGCTCCGGGCTTTGGACCACTCTACGGATCTTTCTGGGCTTAGTGCTTCTCAATGGTCCACTTGTTATTCCTTGGAAGAAGCCTTGATGCAGTTGCATCAACAGGCGGAAATCTACTGGCGCCAGCGCGGCTCCCTTAACTGGACCTTGAAAGGCGACGCTATGACGGCCTATTTCTTTGCGATTGCTAATGGTAGGAGACGGAGGTGTTTCATTGATAGCCTTATCATTGATGGTGTCAGGACTACAGACCAATCTCTCATTATGAACCACATTGTTGGGTTTTTTTCTTCTCTTCTAGGGCCCAAACAAGACTCTGGCCTTACCTTTTCTTCTGATTTTTGGGATGCTAATAGTAGGATATCCTCTGGTGAAAATGCGGAATTAATGGTTCCCTTATCTGATGAGGAAATTTGGAAGGTGATTAGCTCGGCCAACACGAACGCTGTCTCGGGGCCAGATGGTTTCTCTATTCCCTTTTAAAAAAATTCTGGCCGCAGTTGCGGGAGCTCGTCTGTAAGACCATCCAAGGTTTCTGCCTGGGGACGGTGGACATCTCTCGTATTAAGTATGTTGTCATTACTCTCATTCCTAAAGTCAAAGGAGCTGACTTGATCACGCAGTTTTGACCTATTGCTCCCATTAACAATTTCGCTAAGTTCCCTGCAAAAGGGTTCGCTACGCGCCTTTCCCCCATTTCTCATCGTACCATCAGCCCCTTTCAATCCGCCTTTATTAAAGGCCGATTCATCTTGGATGGGATCCTTTGCTTGCATGAAATAGTGTACGACCTCAAAATTCATAAGTCGAAAGCCGTGATTCTAAAGCTTGATTTTGAGAAGGCGTACGACTCGGTGAGCTGGCCTTTTTTGAGAAGGGTTCTTCTGGCTAAAGGGTTTGAGGGGCCCTTTGTCCATAGAATCATGCAGATGGTCTCGGGAGGCCACACTGCCATTTCTGTGAACGGTGAGGTTAGTAAGTATTTTGCCAATGGTAGGGGCCTACGGCAATGCGATCCTGCATCTCCCATCTTGTTTAATTTTGTGGCGGATGCCCCATCTCGTATCCTCTCCAGAGCAGCTAACCATGGGCATATCTCTCCGGTCATTTCTCATCTTATCCCTGAAGGGATTACCCACCTTCAGTATGCGGAAGACACAATTATTATGGTCGATTTGAATGATTCCTGCCTCGCTAATCTCAAATTCATCCTCCTCTGCTTCGAAGCTATGTCGGGCCTTAAGATCAATTTTGCGAAGAGTGAGGTTATTGTCACTCGTGTGGATGACAATGAAGCCCTGCGGGTGGCTCATCTTCTTAACTGTAAGCTAGGGTCCTTTCCTTTCAAGTATTTGGGCCTCCCCATATCACCGGACGTGCTTCATGCGAAGGATTTTGCCCCGGTGGTAACCAAGGTAGGCAACAGGGTCCTGCCCTGGCGTGGGAGATACAATACCAACGCGGGTAAAGTGGCATTGATCAATGCATGTCTGACCTCCCTTCCCATGTTCTTGATGGGCTTTTATCTACTCTCGGGAGGTACCCATGCTGGCTTTGATATGCACCGTGGGGCTTTTTATTGGAACGCTGCTGATAATCGTCGCAAATATCGTTTCGTTAAATGGAAGCTGATGTGCAGGCCCAAAAACCTTGGAGGGTTGGGTATTATTAACACTACCATCATGAACCAATGTCTTATGATTAAATGGTGGTGGAAAATTATGAGTGGTGGGGATCAACCCTTATGGTTCTCCATACTTAAGGCCAAATATTTTCCTCTCTCTAGCCCGATGTTTGCTAACTCACGTGGTGGTTCTCAGTTTTGGAAGGCCTTGGTGAAAGTTAGGCCTCTTTTCCAGGCGCACGTTAAGTTTGTAGTGGGGGTGGCTCCTCCATTAGATTTTTGCTGGATTGGTGGTGTGGAGATTCACCGCTCTCGTGACCTTCCCCACCTTATTCTCTTACTCCCCTGACCTGGATATCTCTATTGCGGAGCCGGCTGCCCATGGGTGGAACCTGGCCTTTCGCCGGTCCTTGTCGCCTAAAGAGTTTGAAGATTGGCAACGTCTTACTGCTTCTTCCCCACGCTCTCGGCGAATTTGGACTCGGTGATTTGGCCGCACATTGCTTCTGGGCGCTTTTCGGTTAAAATCGCTTTATTCTAAGCTTATTGGTGGCACTCCTACTAACCGTTTCTCTCAGATCTGGAAAGCCCGGATCCCTCCTAAGGTTAAGATTTTTTTACGGCAAGCTTTCAGGGGCCGGTTGCCTTCGGCTGACCAAATTCGTAAGAGGAATGGTCCGGGCTCACAGTTCTGTGCTTTGTGTGGTGATTTGGAGGATACGGCTCATATCTTCTTCCACTGTGTCTTGGCTAAGCTCATCTGGAGTTGCGTTAGAGAGTGGCTTCATGTAGCCTGCGACCCTGCTTCGTTCTCTGAGCTTCGGGCTCTGGATAATAATTTGTCCGGCGTTACCAGACGTATCTTTTGGGTGGGCCTGGGAGCTTTATGTTGGTCCCTCTGGACGACTAGGAACAAATTTACTATTGATCATGTGTTTCCGGCTAAACCTGCTGATTGCTTATTTAAATCGTGTGCTCTCTTGCAGCAGTGGAAATCATTGACTAAGGTGGACGACCAGGATGCACTATCTGTGTTGATCTCCAAAGTTCGGGCCTCGGCGTCTAATCTATGCAGACAAGAGCAGGATGCTTAGTTGGTTTGCGCGTCGCTGGCTAGTTTCTTTTGGGCAGTAAACTTTCCGGCATGCGTGCCGTGTACTGGCTAGGGAGCTATGTACCCTTGTTTTAACTTTCTCTTGTATGACCCATGGTTGGGGTCTGGCTGGTTGTGTGGTTCGAACCTATGTGTGTTTGCTACCTGCCTTATGGCTTTATTTATAAAGTTGGACGCATGTATTTTCTAGAAAAAAAACAACCGAAGAAACCGCGAAAGGACGACCGGAGGATGGGCCGCCGCCACGATCACCACGGGACGACCGGAGCTGGCAGCGAAGCGCCGCACCACCAGGAGGATGGGCTGCCGCCACGATCACCACGGGACGACCGGAGCTGGCAGCGAAGCGCCCGGCCACGCCAGCCCCAGACCACCCCGGCTGACACCAACTGCACGTGATGTTCCGATCTTGGTGACGCCGCCGTACAATGAGGAGTTGAAGACTGTACCAAATGAACATGGCTAGATCGACCTGAATAAATCCTTTTTTTTTTCTATTTTCTTGTTAGTTTCCACCAGTTTTTAATTCATTTCTGCCGATTATAATAAGGTTGCACGTGAAGGCTTACCGGAGCATTTGTGCCTCCTGTCTCCATTTGGTTACCGGAGCATTTGTGCCTCCTGTGTCCGTTTAGGTACAAAAAATAAACCAGGGTAGCAAATTCAGAGAAAGAAATGCAATGCCTGAACCTATTAAGAAAATGCGCCTGCAAATCGACAGTGACAAGGAAATATAGAAGAAGCTCTGATTTCGGACAAGGCGTGCAGCAGACGGAAGGACGTGCGTTGCCATCGCCGAATCTTTTCTTCCGGAGTACTATACCTACCACCTGTGGGCATATGCAAACAACAAATTGCTGGACCAGCTTGAGATAAACTCGAGTACAATCATTAAATGAACCAAATTATTGTAGCTCATCCACTTGAGGAGTATTTTCTCCTAGCAACATAAACCCGGCCAAACAATTGAAGAATGAAGAAGAAGAAAAATATCTATATTGTTCATTCTGCGAGGTGCCATTATGAAGTTTGCGGTTGCCAGAAGTTCAATTAGCTTGTTTTGCTACTCTCCTCGTCCATGTTTATTAGTCCCTTTGTATTTTGTGTGAAACTTTGAATGTAAATTTAATTAATAAAATATATGTCCTATTTATTAACAATAATATCATTTGAAACTTATTTCAAATATACGAGTCCAAATATATAGATTTTGTGGTTTCTAACTTATATTTGGCTAATCAAATTTATGTTCAAAGTTTGACCAAAATACAAAGGAGACTTATAAACCCAAACTGAGGAAGTACAGTCCATTGTTTTGGTCAAAGAAGGCCTTGGCAAGCCATCTATTGCCAGCGGGTGATCGTGGAAAATTCAACCCGAATATTACACATTAAGAAGAACAAAAACACGAGCAAGACATTTGGGTTACAGCTAACTAACAAAAACAATGAACTATGGGAAACTCTTGTCATCACCCGGCGGATCACAGCGGCAGCGTCCGCCACCTCCCCTGCATTACACGTGTCCAAGTGAGAGCCCGCATAACATCCTTTGTTGAACGCCCTTCTGCAATATGAGGTATATTTCTGAAATATATGTGGTGTTGTGGTCTATGATGGTTCTACACTCTGCAACAAAACTTCTCTTGCGAAATTTTTCTGCAACAAGACCTCGGTTGTAAAAAAGAAAATTTGCAACAAGAACTCGGTTGCAAAAAAAATGCAACAAAACAACTGTTACAAAAAAAATTCTGCAACAAGACTTGTGTCGCGGAAATAATTCTGCGACAAGACTTGTGTTGCAATGGTGGGGCACGCTCGATCGCTTGATGCGGCAAATCTGACGGCTCACGACCCGGCTGCGTAGCACGCCCCATGAACTATGTGTGTTGTCAATTCCGGATACAACGGTGTCGAGGCCTACCTTTACCCAAAGATCAACTTCGTTCTCAATGGTTGGGAGGATATCTTGTGTTGGGAGATGGTTGAGAGGATATCAATGGTAGATTGTCACCAATGTTGGAAAATTCACCTTCCTAGAAGGAGAAGGAAGAACATCGAGGCAACCCGCTTCTTCTTTTGCGGGTCTGTCATATTTCCGCCCTGAAGTTGGAGATGCAGCGACATGTCTCACATCCATGAGCTCAACGGCCAATTCCCCGAATGGAAGCAACCCAATTTAGTCCAGAAGCCACCTTAGACCATATTTCACACGAGGGACAATTCACCAAAGTGGCGCAACCCATCTCGCAGAAGCTCACTGTTAAATGGAAGTTATCCAAATATGTAAATGTCATGGGAGGGCCAGGGTCGGTCAAATCATTTGTAGGTACATAAACAACTTGAATCAAAGTTATAGATCCGTTTTTTTATTATAAATAGTTCTTTCTTGCAAGAGCCCATTAAGAGTAGCTTGATTACCCACTCTGGAGGGCATTCTCCCGAATAAAAAGAGGAAAGCTTTGATCCCCCTTTAATAAAACGAAAGATATTATTGACAAATAAAAGCATGCATTGGTTATTAACATCTCGGAGATATTTTGTCATATTTAAGGCGGTTAAACCAATTCTTCTCATACGAGCTCCGACTAGTTCATGCATTTGACCATAGACTTGAGCTACCTTTGATTCCTAAATATTTTTTTCCATCAATTACTCCTAGCTCATTGTTAATGGTAGATGCACCTTTTTCCACATGAAGAGTGGTGTAATGTTGGCCATTGGACAAGAACTTCACATGAGAAGGTCAAGCTCTACATAGTTTAAGATTTTTTATGTCTCTTCTAATTAGTTAAATTTTCGGTCATTTCGTGTTTAGTGGTCAAAGAAAAAAAAACTACCAAAGCATCTCATAGGATGCAACATCAAAGGCCAATCGTCTTCTCTCATTTAAAAAAAAGACAAACATCAAATACATCATCATTAATATTTCTCAATAAATAGCACTACATGACAACTCTGGCTTCATGATGACCACATGTCACGTGACGAGTACAACTCTAGTTCATTCAACGGAATGGCACTACAAAATTTTATTGTGTAGAAAATAACGAGTCCATTCAAACATGATGGCCAAGTTATTTTGGCGGCTTCTCCTATAAGCCGCACTCTCCCCAACTTCTTCCATAGGCCTAATATTCACACAACCAAAAATAAAGGAGAGACGTAGAATAAAAAGGCATAATTTATTTTGGTTCTGTGTGAGATGGCCGTCAAATTCCTCTAGGAAAATGTTGTGTAGGAAGCACTTCCAATCCTATCCCGTTACCATTCACAAGTGTCGAAACAACGTCTTAATATGTAAATCTAAACCAAGTATTCAAGCAAAGACACATGTGAAGTGTTTGTTTTTTCGAGTATATGCTGCTCTAGTAAACTTTTGACACAAAATCCACAGTTTAATGTAATGACATGTGCATATTCAATGACACGTGTTGGTTGGGGTGTTAGGGCACATCCGGGCTTTCAATTTTTGTAAGGCTAACAAGAAAAGAGAAACAATGCACTTAAACATACCACTCGTGGCTAGTCATAATGCGAAAATGTTCACTCAAACTTAGTCATGGGCAATGAACTATCTAGATATAGATATATACCTACGTTCCACGTGATGGAAAAAATAACCTAATTTTATGCTTTGGATGTATCTGTATCTATATCTTCTATTTCAACATTATACACCTTATCCTTGTTGTATGCTTAAATAATCAAGAAATTCGGGTGCATTACTCATCACTGTAGCACCTGAATAAAACTGCTACTTAAAAAAAGTCCTTGTAATGTAACTTGAACCATTAAATTTTACTGAAAAAGGGAAGTTCAAGACATCTGTATGCATGCCATTATACATGTGCCCAATCGAAATCATTGAAATCGTTACAAGTAAATACACCATTTCAAAGAGAGACAAAAAACCACCATTGGCATGCATTTTCTAGGCTAGTGCATCACCTAAGGCTCAGATATGCCTTTTGCTTTAAGCATTGTTTAGCATGACTTAGTTTACCAAAATGAATGACCCAAGAGAGGTACACCATTTGGCATTTGCATGTTAAGTAGCACCGATTCACATGGATGAGTCAACAAAAAAACCACCAGCTGCCCATATGGTAGCATAAAAACCACTACACACTAACACACACATACAAAGTGTATGGATGAAACGAAGCTCAAAAGAAAGCTGTTATTAGATTTTTTTTCCAGCACAAATATGTCAAGTACCCATTTTTTGGAATTTGCAATGAATACATCATTCATCTCGACAGACATAGTACGAAAGACTGCTTTGGAAACTTACAACATCTTGCCAAACAAAGGCTAATAGAAAATGAATACAGGGTATAACATGTTGGAGAACGTAGTATTTCAAAAATTTCCTACAATCACGCAAGATCTATCTAGGAGAAGCATAACAACGAGCGGTGAGAGTGTGTCCACGTACCCTCGTAGACCGAAAGCGGAAGCGTTAAGTAACGCGGTTGATGTAGTCGAACGTCTTCGCGATCCAACCGATCAAGTACCGAACACACGACACCTCCGCGATCTGCACACGTTCAGCTCGGTGACGTCCCTCGAACTCTAGATCCTGCTGAGGCCGAGGGAGAGTTTCGTCAGCACGACGGCGTGGTGACGGTGAGGATGAAGTTACCGACACAGGGCTTCGCCTAAGCACTACGACAAATATGACCGATGTGGAAAAATGTGGAGGGGGGCACCGCACACGGCTAAGAAATCAACTTGTGTGTCTTTGGGGTGCCCTCCTCCCATGTATATAAAGGAGGGGGAAGAGGAGGACGGCCTAGGAGGGGCGCGCCTATATGGGGAGGCCAACTAGGATTCCCAATCCTAGTTGGAGTCCCCTTCCTTTTCCAAGAGGGGAGAGAGGGAAGGAGTAGGAGAGGGAGAAGGAAAGAAGGGGGCGCCGCCCCCTCCCTTGTCCAATTAGGACCAGCCCATGGGGGGGCGTGCGGCCTCCCCTTGTGGCCCTTCTCTCCTTTCCACTAAGGCCCATGAAGGCCCAATACTTCCCCCGGCGAATTCCCGTAACTCTCCGGTACTCCGAAAAATACCCGAACCACTCAGAACCTTTCTGATGTCCGAATATAGCCTTCCAATATATCGATCTTTATGTCTCGACCATTTCGAGACTCTTCGTCATGTTCGTGATCTCATCCAGGACTCCGAACAAACTTCGATCATCAAATCACATAAACTCATAATACCAATCGTTATCGAACGTTAAGTGTGCGGACCCTGCGGGTTCGAGAACTATGTAGACATGACTGAGACACCTCTCCGGTTAATAACCAATAGCAGAACCTGTATGCTCAAATAGGCTCCTACATATTCTACGAAGATCTTTATCGGTCAAACCGCATAACAACATACGTTGTTCCCTTTGTCATCGGTATGTTACTTGCCCGAGATTCGATCGTCGGTATCACCATACCTAGTTCAATCTCGTTACCGGCAAGTCTCTTTACTCAGTCCGTAATGCATCTGAAGGAAATATGCCCTAGAGGCAATAATAAAGTTGTTATTTATATTTCCTTATATCATGATAAATGTTTATTATTCATGCTATAATTGTATTAACCGGAAACTTAGTACATGTGTGAATACATAGACAAACAAAGTGTCCCTAGTATGCCTCTACTTGACTAGCTCGTTAATCAAAGATGGTTAAGTTTCCTAGCCATAGACATGTATTGTCATTTGATGCACGGGATCACATCATTAGAGAATGATGTGATGGACAAGACCCATCCGTTAGCTTAGCATGATGATCATTTAGTTTTATTGCTATTGCTTTCTTCATGACTATACATGTTCCTCTGACTATGAGATTATTCAACTCCCGAATACCGGAGGAACACATTGTGTGCTATCAAACGTCACAACGTAACTGGGTGATTATAAAGATTCTCTACAGGTGTCTCCGATGGTGTTTGTTGAGTTGGCATAGATCGAGATTTGGATTTGTCACTCCGTGTATCGGAGAGGTATCTCTGGGCCCTCTCGGTAATGCTCATCACTATAAGCCCTTGCAAGCAATGTGACTAATGGGTTAGTTGCGGGATGATGCATTACGGAAGGAGTAAAGAGACTTGCCGGTAATGAGATTGAACTAGGTATGATGATACCGATGATCGAATCTCGGGCAAGTAACATACCGATGACAAAGGGAACAACGTATGTTGTTATGCGGTTTGACCGATAAAGATCTTTGTAGAATATGTAGGAACCAATATGAGCATCCAGGTTCCGCTATTGGTTATTGACCGGAGATGAGTCTCGGTCATGTATACATAGTTCCCGAACCCGTAGGGTTCGTACGCTTAATGTTCGATGACGATCGGTATTATGAGTTTATGTGTTTTGATGTACCGAAGGTAGTTCGGAGCCCCATATGAGATCATGGACATGACGAGGAGTCTCGAAATGGTCGAGACATAAAGGCTGATATATTGGATGACTATATTCGGACACCGGAATAGTTCGAAGGGTCACCGGTTAAATAAAGAAGTGCTGGAAGGGTTATCGGAACCACCGGGGAAGTTATGGGCCTTATTGGGCCTTAAGGGAGAGAGAGGGAGCAGCCAAGGGCTGGTCGCGCCCCCCCATGGGCCTAGTCCAAATTGGACTATGGGGAGGGGCGGCGCCCCCTCCTTCCTTCTCCTTCCCCTCTCCTTCCTTCTTCTCCTAGTACGACTAGGAAAGGGGGAATCCAACTCCTACTAGGAGTAGGATTGCCCCCCTTGGGCATGCCCTATAGGGCCGGCCGGCCTGCCCCTTGCTCCTTTATATACGTGGGGAGGGCACCCCTAGAACACACATCAATTGTTCCTAGCCGTGTGCGGCGCCCCCCTCCACAGTTAACACCTCGGTCATATCGTCGTAGTGCTTAGGCGAAGCCCTGCACCGGTAACTTCATCGTCACCGTCGCCACGCCGTCGTGCTGACGGAACTCTCCCTCGTCCTCAACTGGATCAAGAGCTCGAGGGACGTCATCGTGCTGAACGTGTGCTGAACACGGAGGTGCCGTACATTCGGTACTTGGATCGGTTGGATCGTGAAGACGTTCGACTACATCAACCGCGTTACTAAACACTTCCGCTTTCGGTCTATGAGGGTACGTGGACACACTCTCCCCGCTCGTTGCTATGCTTCTCCTAGATAGATCTTGCGTGATCATAGGCAATTTTTTTGAAATACTACGTTCCCCAACAGTGGCATTCGAGCCAGGTCTATGCGTAGATGTTATATGCACGAGTAGAACACAAAGAGTTGTGGGCGATAATAGTCATACTGCTTACCAGCATGTCATACTTTGATTCGGCGGTATTGTTGGATGAAGCGGCCCAGACCGACATTACATGACCGCGTTCATGAGACTGGTTCTACCGCCGTGCTTTGCACACAGGTGGCTAGTGGGTGTCTGTTTCTCCAACTTTAGTTGAATCGAGTGTGACTACGCCCGGTCCTTGTTGAAGGTTAAAACAGCAAACTTGACGAAAAATTGTTGTGGTTTTGATGCATAGGTAAGAACGGTTCTTGCTAATCCCGTAGCAACCATGTAAAACTTGCAACAACAAAGTAGTGGATGTCTAACTTGTTTTTGCAGGGCTTGCTGTGATGTGATATGGTCAAGACGTGATGATATATAAATTGTTGTATGAGATGATCATGTTTTGTAACAGTTATCGGCAACTGGCAGGAGCCATATGTGTCGTGGTGGGCGCACGGCAGATGCCAAGGGATGGCTAAAGAGAGGAGGAGGCTCGAGGGCGCTGGTGGACTCCAGAGGCGAGGTTGGCATGAGCGGGCGCGGGACGCCGGACATACCCAGGTTCGGGGCTCTCCGGAGAGATAATACCCCTAGTCCTGCCGAGTGTAGTTGGATGATCGATAGTACAATGTTGCTCCTGGAGCTGTATGGAGGAGGAAGGAAGCTGGCCAAGGCTTGGGCTGCTCCTTCTCTCCGGTGTTGCTGTTTTGTGGCTAGTCCTCCCGCTCGCCCCTCGAATGATCGTGGGCTCCCGGGGGTTTTATAGTCCAACCCCCCGGGGGTACAATGGTAATGTTACAAGTCGGTGGGTCCGTATTGTCGGTGTCCGGGGACCCGGGCTGGGTCCCGCTGAGGGCTTGTGGTTCGCCGGGTTCCCCTAGGTGCGGGCCCCGCAATCCTAGGGGGACTGTGCGCCGTCTTGTCGATCGTCAGGGCGTGGCCGAGTTGAGTCGCATACAGTGCTCTCCGTCAGGTTGCCGCTTGCTGTCGTCAGTGGTGAGGGCGGGGGCACTGTAGCCACGCCGGCCCTGGTCAGCGGGTAGGTGAGGGGCACTGTTGCCACGTTCTTGCTGACCAGAGGCATGGGCGGGGCACTGTTGCCTCGGTCATCGTTGATTGAAGTCTCGTCCCCATCATACGGCCTGGATGGGACGGGAGTTGACCCGCGACTGGATTGCGTAGCACGCCATGGGTGGCGCTGGCTTGCTGAGGAGGCTTTGGCCGTGCCGGGTTCGGCTGTCTTGCGCTGGTTGTTGAGGCCGAGTCGACGTGTCTTACCGGGTCGGCTAGTCTGGCCGGCTTGCGGGGCTTGGCCGGGTCGAGCGACCCGGCCAAGCGCGTGCCGGTGTTGAGGGGTGGTGCCAGCCCCGTTGTTTTTTGAACAGGATCGGGGTTCCGTTGCCTGCCCGGGGTCCATCCCCCCGACAGTAGTCCCCGAAGCTGTGAAGGTCCGCCGTCTTCGGATGAGTGGGCCTTCGCAGTTTCCCCCTTAAGCAAGGTGGATTCTGCGAGCGCCGGGTCCGGCAACACCCACTGTGTGCCGGTTTTCTCGGAAACTGGATCGCGGCATCTCGGCCGTGGCGGGGACCGAGAAGTCCGCCGAATCTTGGGGCAATCCCTCGGGCTTTGCACGGGCGCCATGTGGTGCTCGGAAGTCGGAGGGGCCTGACAGGCCACGCGCGTGACGGGACCGGGCGACGGGCTGGGGCCCACCGCCGCGCGCCCTCGGCCCAAGCGCGCGGATTTATTGCGGCGTCCGGGGGCCGGTTGCTCTTCCCCGGGCAGTTACTGCGCGTGTACGTGCGCACTTATTGCGGGGTACTGGAACGGGCGCATGCAGACGATCCCACTTCCCCACTTCCCCACGTTCAAACCGAGGGTTATAAATCGGGGGGCAGGGGGGCGGCGGACATTATTCTCGCTTGCGCCCTCCTGTCCCTTTGCTCTCGCTCCGCTCTTTGCAACTGACGCACTGCGGCGCCCGCTGCTCCGAGCAGAACTCCTTCGCCGTCTATCTTCCTTCTTCTTCCTTTGATCATGTCGCTGCCATCGGGCTCCTGGATGGGTTCGAATGTCACCTCCGAGGACATCA
The DNA here is from genome assembly GCF_018294505.1 of Triticum aestivum. Classification (NCBI taxonomy): domain Eukaryota; kingdom Viridiplantae; phylum Streptophyta; class Magnoliopsida; order Poales; family Poaceae; genus Triticum; species Triticum aestivum. Next base: position 394,363,535 of record NC_057805.1, read on the forward strand.
CCCAACTCCGGGCGACGCGGCGCCTGCCGCGGGAGACGGACGTCGGCGTCCGCCTACCGCGCGGCGAGCAGAGGCCTCGGCCCGAGGGGCAGGAGCGCGTGGTCTTCCTCACGCACTTTGAGCGCGGGTTCGGGCTGCCGGCGAGCACCATCTTCTGCGCGTTCCTGGAGTTCTTCGGGCTCCAGCCGCATCATCTTGGCGCCGGCGCCATCGTCCAGCTCTCGGGCTTCGTCACCCTCTGCGAGGGGTACCTGGGGGTCGATCCTACGATCGACCTCTGGGCGCGCTTCTTCTCCTTGAAGCAGCAGGGCCCGTCAGCCGGGGAGTTCGCCGATTGCGGTGCCGCCATCATCTCGAAGCAGTCGGGGGCGGATTTCCCCAAGATCCCGCTGGAGGATTCTGCCAAGAAGTGGCAGAACTCCTTCTTCTACGTCTGCAACCTTGGTGCGGATCGCATCAACCTTCCGGCCTTCGCCATCGCACCGCCGCGGGCGAAGACGAACTGGGGCTACTCGCCCAGGCGCCCATCGCAGGAGATCGTCAATCTCTGCGAGCGGGTGACGGTGATGAGGACGCAGGAGGGGCTCACCGGCACCGACCTCCTCGCCGCGTTCATCATGCGCCGGGTCCTTCCGCTTCATGGGCGCTCCTGCCTCATCGGCGAAATGGTCGGCCTTAAAGACCCCCACCGCATGGGGTCGACGCGGCTGTCCGTGGAGCAGGTCGCGCGCGGCGTGAATGACATCTCCAAGGCCAACCTTGGGCAGGACTGGCGGTTCGGCAAGGCGCCGTACAACCAGTCGAACCCGGCGCCACAGGTGAGTGTTTGGTCTTCTTACTTTGCTGCCGCGCACCTTCTCATCCGTCCTGACGTGACGCAAGGGGTACTTCTGAACGCGATTCGGCATCCTTACGCCCGGGCCCCGTCGCAGGTGGAGCCGGTGGCGCCAGAGGAGCCCGCGGCTCATGGCGGGGAGGAGGAGGCCGAGTCCGACGCCAGCGCTGGGCGTCGCGCGGGTAAGTCTCGTGTTTTTCTTCATGTGTCTTGAATTGCTGACCGCGGCACGGAACGGTCGGTGCTGACGCCAGTTGTCGGTGTAGTGGCATTGGGCGGGGGAGGCGGCGACGCGGGCGGAGCCGGGTCCCCGCATGGGGCGGCGCCGAGCCGCCCGCATGGGAAAGACAGCGTCGCGCCGCGACCCTGGGCCCCGAAGCGCATGGCGGGCCTGGTCAGGGCCGGGAGGCCGGCCAAGAGGAAGCGCGGCGGCGGGCACGGGAGGCCAACCCCGGTCCCGGTCTTGGCGGGGTAAGCTTCGTCTCTCGTTTGCGCTTAGATTTTTTTCTTGAGCTAGTCTTGTTTCTTTTCTGCTCATTCTGTCTTCTTCTCCAGGTCGCCAATCGCGCTGGCGAGGGCGGCGGCGGAAGCCGCGACCGCCGAAGGGGCCGTGTTCCGCAGGAGCCGGTCCGACCTCGCCCACCAGGCCGAGGTGGAGGGACGGGCCGACTCGGACCTTGGCCTGGATCCGAACGACGCCGAAGCCTTGGCCTGGCGGGACAGGAACCGGGCCGAGGCGGAGCTGGAGGCGGCGTCCGTCCGTGCTTGGACCGACGCGGCAGCGGCATGGGCGCGACCCGGCGTGGAGCCGGCCTGGCGCGAGATGCCGGAGGGCACAGTGGTGGCGGCGACGGTCTTTGAGCCGTCATCGGTGAGGGAGCGCGACCATGGAGGCCGGGCTGAGGTGGTGATCCCCGGCCGGGAGGTCGTGGAGGTGGCGGATGACACCCCGCCGCGGGCCGACGTGGTCGAGCGAGCGGGGACTGATGCTGGTGGAGGCGGCGTCGTTTTGGAAGAGACGCTGCGGGCGGCGGTGTCGGAGGAGCCGCCGGTTTTGGAGGAGGCACCGCGGGCGGCGGTGCCGGAGGCCAGCTGCCGGAGACGGCGACGCAAGGCGTCCCGGCGTCCGGGTCAGAGACGGCGACGCAGGGTGTCCCGGCGTCCGGGTCGTCGTCGGCGCTGGGAGGGGCGTTGGAGGAGGTGCTGGCCGCGTCGCGAGCGGCCAACGGGGAGTATGCCTTGGTGCCCCGGCAGGGAGGGCGCCGAGCTGCCGTGCCGCAGCGGGCGCGGAGCGGGGGCGCTGTTGTCTTCGGGCCTCAGACCCAGGAGGAGGCGGCGCTGGACGCCGTCAGTCGCCGCCTGCGAGGCCGGACGGAACGGCTCGAGGCCTTCGCTCTGGCCGGGGTGGAGCGGACGCGCGACCTGGAGCGCGCCGTTCTGGTAAGTCTTCTTGTAATTTCTTCTTTGTGGGGGCGCGCCAGCGCACCCACTGGGTGTAGCCCCCGAGGTTCGGGCCAACTACGTAGTAGTTGGGTCGAATCTTTAGAGTGTTGGCCTTGTTCTGATTTCTGCTTTCTTCAGCATCTCGACGCCTTCCGGGTCGCCGCCTACAATCGTCTCCTGGGCAAGCACCGGGAGCTCATGGAGCAGCTTGCCGCCAAGGAGGAGGAGCTCCGCGTCGCCGCAGGTATTCTTAGGCTCTTTTCTAGTGGGGGCGCGCTAGCGCACCCACTGGGTGTAGCCCCGAGATTCGGGCCAACTATGTAACAGTTGGGCCAAATCTTAAGTCTTGCTTTTTTCTTCTGCTGAGTCCTTCTTTTTCGCAGCCGAGGTGCTGTCCTGGCGGACTCGTCTGCTCCGGGCCGGTCATCACTATGACTGGCTCGTTGCTGACACCGGCCGTCTTGGCGTCGAGGCGGCGCAGGCGAGGGCGGAGGCGGCCGCGGCTCGACGGTCTCTCGACGAGGCCAACCAGCTGCATGAGCAGCTGGCGGGTCACAAGAGCCGCCTCGAGGCCGAGGTGGAGCTCCTTAAGGCGGAAGCCGCCAAGGTGGCAGAGGCACAGCAGGCCGTGGTGGAGGCGGACCAGCTGGCCGACGACAAGGGCCGGCTCTAGGCCGAGGTGGATCGCCTGCGGGGGCAGGTCACCACGGCTGAGGGGGCCCGCCAGGACGAGGTCCGTCGCCGCGAGGCGGTTGAGAAGGCGGCCGAAGACAAGGACGCCGAGCTGAAGGCGGCCCTTGCCAAGGCGGCCGATCTGGAGAAGGCGCTCGAGGAGCGCGACCGCGGCATCGAGCGGGAGCGGCGTGGTACGTTGCTTGAGGCGTAGCACCTGGAAGAGTCCTTCTCCAGTAAGTGCTTTTTCTTGTCGTTTGCCGGGTCGGGATCCGACCTTTCTTCCTTGTTGTTCTTCTTCTAACTCGCTTCTTCCTTTGCGGCAGGGGCCTTCCCAGAGACGCAGCGGCTGGCGGAGGAAGCCGTCTGCTATCAGCGCGACCTGACCGGCGTCGTTGGGTCCGGGACGGATCCGCGGGTGGCCTGGACCTTCTCGGAGATCATCGCCGCTGCTGAGGCCCGGCTGCAGGTCCTGGGAACGCAGTTGGGGCGGCTGTCCCAGGCCGGCACCGCAATGACGGCGGCCCTATGGCCGGACTCCGTCCAACCGAGCAGCTTCTCGCACCTGGCGCGTTGGTTGGAGATGGGGCCGGACCGGCTTGGCGAGTGGCGCGTCTCCGCCGCTCGTGCCGGTGCTGAGATGGCACTCCGGTTCGCGCTGTCCTGGCATCCAGACCTGCAGCTGGACGCGTTGATGGGCCAGCGGGCCGGTTCGGAGCAGCTCTTGCAGGAGCAAGCCGGCCGGATCGCCTCCCGGGCCAGCTACATCGCCGAGTTCGCCTTCCACGACGAGTTCCATCCGGAGCGGACGGAAGACGGCAGGGCCGTGGACGGCGACGACTACGGCTTGCTCCTCCACGATCCAGAGGGGAGCTCGGAGGAGACGGGCGTCTACCGCGACGCGGGTGCTGAGGAGGACACCGGCACCTCGCTGGACCCAGAGGCCGCCAGGGAAGAGCCGTCGATGTCGCGACGCGGCGCTGGAGATGCCTGAGACACTTTGTGTAAAATCTGTTAAATAGCATGTCCACCCACTCACTGGGGGTTTTAGGGTGTAATGAACTCGGGCCGTGGGCCTTTTCTTAAATATTTGTGTAGATGTCGTGGGTGCTTTTGCTTTTTGCCTTCCATTTTTTGGACCGATTTCATGCGCTTTTCCTTTCTCAAACCTCCCCCCGCGAGTCAGACGGCCGAGGCTCCGGTCCGTGACAAGGAGTTCGGTTCTTTGAGAGGAGTGTGCAGGACTTGGGTCCCTCGAAACATTGAGCGCGAGCGAAACACCCACTGGGCCAGCTGGCGGCAATCCGGCGAAGCCGGTTGGCGAGCAGCCGGTCGTGCGGCTATTCATTTGATGAATGGTGGGCTGGGTTGATCGACCCGGCAGCCTTTGACTTAGTGTATGAAGCGTAAAGGAGCGTTGGCCCATTGTGCTTGCCAGCCGACATCCAAAGCTGGATCTGTGGCTTTAGGGCGAAGTGGGGGACCGCGGCATCCTAACTTTATCAGGAATCACCAAGTAAGGCGGCGGGGTGGCGACCGAGCCGGCCAGCCCCCGAGCCCCCGGGTCGAGTGAGTCGGACCGGTGGCCGGGTTCAGTGGTATAGTGATGCAAGAAAATAGGGACACAATAAATTGGTCGGCAAAAGGCAGCTCCCGAGTCTCGTTTGGGGACCCCATAGTCTCATGCGTTTACAAAAGGCGATGATACATACGCTCGTGCGGCTAACTGTAAAATGGGCGGAGGAGTTCCGCGTTCCACGGCCGGGTCGTTTCTTCACCGGCGGTGTCCTTCTTGCGCTTCCTTGACTTGCGTGCGTCGATGAGGTAGTAGGCGTTGCGGTCGCGCAAGGCCCTGCTCACGATGAATGGGCCCTCCCATGGAGGGGACAGCTTGTGCTGGCCTGCCTGCTCTTGGACGAGTCGGAGGACGAGGTCGCCCTCGCGGAACGCGAGGGGCTTGATCTTCTTGCTGTGGTAGTGCCTCAGGCCTTGCTGGTAGATGGCCGAGCGACTGAGCGCCAGGAGGCGTGCTTCTTCGAGCAGGCCGACGCCATCTTCGCGGGCTTCTCTAGCTTCGGCTTAGGTGTACATCGCGACGCGCGGCGAGTCGAACTCAACGTCGGTCGGGATGACGGCTTCGGCTCCGTAGACGAGGAAGAATGGGGTGAACCCGGTCGACCGATTCGGCATGGTGCGTAGACTCCAGAGAACGGCTGGCAACTCGTCAAGCCAGCTGCCGGGTGAGCGGATGAGTGGCTCGACGAGTCGCGGCTTGACGTTGGACAGGATGAGTCCATTGGCCCGCTCGAGCTGCCCGTTGGACTGCGGATGCGCAACGGAGGCCAGGTCGAGGCGGATGCCAGACACGGAGCAGTATTGCTCGAGCACGCCCTTGGCGAAGTTGGTGCCGTTGTCGGTGATGATGCTGTTCGGCATGCCGTAGGGCACCGCTATGTCCTTGATGAACCGGACGGCTGTTGGCCCGTCCAGTTTCTTGATTGGTCTTGCCTCGATCCACTTGGTGAATTTGTCCACTGCCACCAGCAAGTGCGTCATGCCGCCTCGAGCGGTTTTGAAGGGTCCCACCATGTCGAGTCCCCAGACCGCGAAGGGCCAGGCGATCGGTATGGTGCGGAGTGCTGACGCCCGCTGGTGGCTGCGTTTGCTGAAGCGCTGGCATCCCTCACACTTGAGGACGAGCGACTCGGCATCTTGGAGGGCCGTGGGCCAGTAGAAACCGTGGCGGAACGCCTTGGCCACCAGGGATCGTGATGCGGCGTGGTGCCCACACTCGCCCTGATGTATGTCGAGGAGGATGTCGATGCCCCGTTCCTGCTCGACGCAGCGCTGGAACACGCTGGTGGAGCTGCGCTTGACGAGCTCGTTGTTGATGATGCTGTAGGCGGACGCCCGGCGCTGCACTTGCCGAGCTTCGGTCTCGTCCATGGGGAGAACCCCGTTCTCCAAAAATTCTGATATTCGGAGGGCCCAAGATGGAGCCGTGACCACGGCGAAGACGGCCACCAGGGTGGGTTCCGAGTCGACAGCCCCCGAGCCGGGTTGAGCAGCCCCCGGGTCGGGGATGGCAACGGCCGGGTCCGGGATTATGGTGGCCGGGTCGAGCTGAGCAGCCCCTGGGCCGGGTTCAGCAGTCCCCGGGCCGGGCTGAGGTGCGGCCGGGTCGTCTGGAATGTGGATGGACTCGGAGTCCAGCGATGGCTTGACGGATGGCTTGCGCAGGTGCTCGAGGGAGACGTCGGACGGGATGGCTTGTCGTGATGAGGCGATCTTGGCGAGCGTGTCGGCTGCTTCGTTCTCCGCGCGCGGGACGTGGAGGAACTCGCAGCCCTCGAAGGATCCAGACAGCTTCTGGACGAGGAAGCGGTAGCTTGCCATGTTGGAGTCGCGGGCGTCCCATTCGCCGGAGCACTGCTGCACCACCAGGTCCGAGTCGCCGTAGCACAGGATGCGCCGGATGCCGAGTTCCTTGGCAAGTCGGAGGCCGTGCACAAGGGCTTCGTACTCGGCGACGTTGTTGGAGGCGGCGAAGTGGATCTGGAGCGCGTAACGGAGCCGGTCGCCCTTCGGGGACGACAGTACGATGCCGGCCCCCAAGCCGAGTCGCATCTTGGACCCGTCGAAGTGCATGCGCCAATGCGTCGAGTCAAGAGGCGGCGGCAAGTACTGGGTTTCGGTCCAGTCGACGAGGAAGTCGGCCAGGGCTTGAGACTTGATCGCGGTGCGGGGCTCGTAGAGGATGGTGTGGCCGGCTAGCTGGATCGCCCACTTGGCAACCCGGCCAGAGGCATCCCGGCACCCTGATGATTTCTCTGATAGGTGTCGTGTTGACCATGGTGACAACGTGCTCTTGGAAATACTGCTTCAGCTTCTTGGCGGTGAAGTACACGCCATAACACATCTTCTGGTAGTGCGTGTAGTTCTGCTTGGAGATGGAGAGCACCTCGCTCAGGTAGTAGACTGGGCGCTGGACGGCTTGGATCTTGCCCTTCTCTGATCGCTCGACCACCAGCACCGTGCTAACCGCCCGCGAGGTCGCGGCTATGTAGAGCAACAGGGGCTCCTTGTCGGTCGGCGCGGCCAGGACTGGTGCGGTGGAGAGCATGCGCTTGAGGTCTTGGAAGGCCTCGTCTGCCTTGCCGTTCCATTCGAACGGGCTCGTCTTCTTCATCAGCTGATACAGGGGTAGCGCTCTCTCGCCCAGCCGGCTTAGAAACCGGCTGACCGAGGCCAAGCATCCGGTGAACTTCTGGACATCGCGCAGCCGAGCCGGCTTGCGCATGCGCTCGATGGCCTTCATCTTCTCCGGGTTCGCCTCAATGCCGTGTTCCGAGACGAGGAAGCCGAGTAGCTTTCCGACCGGGATGCCGAACGCGCATTTTTCCGGGTTAAGCTTGACCTTGTATTCATGGAGGTTGGTGAAGGTTTACTTCAAATTGTCGAGGAGCGTGAGGTGCTGCTTGGTCCTCACCACGATGTCATCCACGTATCCGTGGATATTGCGGCCGAGTTGCGGTAGCAGGCATTTCTGCATGCAGCGCTGGAAGGTGGCGCCGGCATTCTTCAAGCCGAACGACATGGTGATGTAGCAATACGCCCCAAAGGGCGTGATGAAGGACGTCTTCAGGGCGTCGGCCGGCTCCAGCTTGATCTGGTGGTAGCCGGAGTAAGCATCCAGGAAGGACAAGAGCTCACACCCGGCGGTCGAGTCGATGACTTGGTCGATCCGCGGGAGGGCGAACGGATCCTTGGGACATGCCTTGTTGAGGCTGGTGTAGTCGATACACATGCGCCAGGTCTTGTTCTTCTTCAGGACGAGGACTGGATTGGCCAGCCACTCGGGGTGAAACACTTCCATTATGAAGCCGACCGCCAAAAGCTTGGCGACCTCTTCACCAATGGTTCTTCTCTTCTCTTCGAAAAATCGTCGTAGGGGTTGACGGACAGGCTTGGCGTCCTTGCGGACGTGAAGTTTGTGCTCGACGTACTTCCTCGGGATACCCGGCATGTCCTTGGGGGTCCATGCGAAGATATCCCGATTCTCACGGAGGAAGTCGACGAGCTCGCCTTCCTATTTGCAGTTGAGGCGGGCGCCTATGACAACGTACTTGCTGCAGCTGGGGTCTTCTGGGTTGAGCTTCACTTTCTTGGTCTCTTTGGAGGGCTTGAAGGCGGCCTCGTCGGCCGAGTCCGGGGTCGGGATCGACGCGGCGGAGGCCTCGCCTGCCAGGGCGATGATCCGGTCGAGCTGGCGCCGCTCCTTGGCAATGACCAGCGACTCGGCCAACTTGGCGCCGTCTCGGGCGCACTCCAGGGACTTGCGGTAATCGCCGGTGATGGTGATGAGGCCCCTGGGACCTGGCATCTTCATCTTCAGGTATGCGTAGTGGGGAACCGCCATGAACTTGGCGAGCGCGGGCCGGCCCAGCAACGCGTGATACGCGCTGGACAGGTCCACCACCTCGAACCAGATCGGTTCGCGCCGGAAGTGGCTGCTGTCACCGAACAGGACATCTAGCCGGACCCGGCCAATAGGGGAGCAGGAGAGGCCGGGCACGATGCCGTGGAAGATCGTTCGGGTTGGCTCCAGGTCCTCGGCCTTGAGGCTGAGCTTGGTCATCGTGTCGTGATAGAGGATGTTGATGCTGCTGCCGCCGTCGATGAGGACTCGGGAGAACTTGCATGTGCGCCGCGCGACGATGGTGGGGTTGAGGACGAGGGCGTAACCACCTGGGCTCGGCATGACAGCCGGGTGATCCTCCCGGGTCCAGGTGATCGGGCGATCCGACCAATGCATGAACTCCGGCTTGGCCGAGACGACGATGTTCACCTCCTGCCGAAGGAGGCGCTCGCTGCGCTTGTCGTCGCCAAGGCTGGTGAAGACGACGTAGGCCGCGCTCTAGTCCGGGTAGGCGTCGTCGCGCATCGCGCCGCCAGCTGGAGGCGGCGGTGGAGGCGGAGGCAGCTGTCCCGCGCCTGGAGCCGGAGCCGGAGGGGGCGGGACGTCGCCCCTCATGATGCGCTTGGTGATGGTGCACTGCCGAAGCGTGTGCGTGGAGGGTCTTGCGCCGCTGTGGTGCTTGCAGGGGGCATCGAGCATCTGCTCGAAGCTCATGGCGGGTTGCCATGCCGTCTTGCTGGTTTGCCGGCATTTCGCCACCGGGTCCGCTGCGGGCTCGGTGGCCACGACGAGCCGGTTGTCGTGACGCGACGCCGGCTGGTCGGCCTTGCGCTTGTTGTTCTGGTGATGCTGCTGCTGGCTGCTTTCGCGGGTCGGCTTCGGAGGGGGAACTGGCTTCGCCTTGCCGGCTTCATCCAGCGCCACCTGGATCTTCATGGCGGAGTCGGTGTTGGCGTACTTGTCCGCCGTCACCATGAGCGCGGCCATGGTGGCCGGCTCGGAGCGTAAGAGCTTTTGCTTGAGGAGGGTGCCGTCTCGGCACCCGCTGGCGAAGTACTGGATCGCCTGGACTTCATGGACGCCCTCGCAGCTGTTCCGGAGCTCGGTCCAGCGTGCGAGGTACTCGTGACTGGTCTCCGTAGGCCCTTGCACGCACATGGCAAGCTGGCTAGGGCGGCCGGGTCGCTTGTAGGTCCCCGTGAAGTTGCGGACGAACGCTTTCTCGAAGTCCACCCATGTGTTGATGCTGCCCATCGGCAGGCTGTTCAACCACGTGCGGGCTGACCCTTGGAGCATGAGCGGTGCGTAGCGCACGACGAGACGACGATTGGCACCGGTGATGCCAATGGCCGTGGTGTAGTCGGTGAGCCAGTCTTCTGGCTTCACCGTCCCGTTGTACTTGGGGGTGTCGCGGGGGAGCATGAATCCTTTGGGGAAGGGCTCCTCCCGGATGCGCGGGCCGAAGCACGCCGGCCCGATAGCGCCGCTCTCCTCCACCTCCAGGGAGCGAGCGAGCTGATCGAGGCGGTGGCGAGCGTCGGCGTCGTCGATGGCGCGCGGGCCGAGTCGACTTGCGACCAGGCCACGGGGGGCCGGGTCGGTTGGAGCCGGATACCGGCCATACTGGCCGGGTCCGCGCTCGATCTCCAGGACGGGCTTGTCGCCCAATCCGCCGGCGGCTGTAGCGGCCGGGTCGCGGCGAGTCCGGGCTCAGCCGGAGTGCGCCTCGCCGGGTGGCGAGGAAGCGGTGTGCAGAAGTTCACCGGGCCCGCCAAGGCGGGCGGAGCCGGATCCCGCCGGCTTGGCGAGCTGGTTGAGGCGGTCCTACTGGGTGTTGGCGGCGTGGAGGAGTTCACGCATCCGCCCGATGCGCTCTTTCAGCTCCTCACCAGCGAGCTGGTCCAGGCCGGCTGCGGCTGCCTGGGCAGCGCGCATGTTCTTCGCTGGGGTCTCGTAGACGGTTGGGACGGCGCTGAGGGCCCGGCCGATCGCTCCTCCCCAGGCACGCACATCGGCGAATCGGCTTGGCTCGGCCGCGGCGGGCGTGAATCCGTAGGCGGCGTCGCGCTCCAGCTGAGCGGCGTCCAGGCGACGCTGAGTGGCGGCGAGCGTCTCAGATAGGTCCAGCATCTGCTGGCGCTTTTCCTCGAGCTGGGTTCAAGCCTCAGCGACGTTGGTGGCGTCGACGTCGGTGCCGATGGGGGTGCAGAGGCTCCGCATCACGGCGCGCAACGGATCGGACGGCTCGATCCAATCCGCTGCGGCCCTGGCTTCGGCAGCCTTCCTCGTCTTGCTCGACGAGGAGGAGGCGCCGTCGCCGGTGACGAAGACCTCCACAAGGACGTCCATTGCCCCGGCGGAAACGCCACCGCCGAGGGAGAGGGGAGACTCGGAGTAGCTGAGCACCTCGCTGGGGTACTCGTCGGCCGCGAATGCATCAGAGATGCGCATCGCGGCGAAGGAGGCGGCAAGTGCGCCGACGACGTCGTCCGCCAGCGCGACGGACTCATCAGTGTAGGAGAAGGGCCCCGTCTGAAGCATGCTCCCGGCTAGCTCCTCGAGCTGCCCCACGGTGGGCGCCAACTGTCGTGGTGGGCGCACGACAGATGCCAAGGGATGGCTAAAAAGAGGAGGAGGCTCGAGGGCGCTGGTGGACTCCAGAGGCGAGGTTGGCATGAGCGGGCGCGGGACGCCGGACATACCCAGGTTCGGGGCTCTCCAGAGAGATAATACCCCTAGTCCTGCCGAGTGTAGTTGGATGATCGATAGTACAATGTTGCTCCTGGAGCTATATGGAGGAGGAAGGAAGCTGGCCAAGGCTTGAGCTGCTCCTTCTCTCCGGTGTTGCTGTTTTGTGGCTAGACCTCCCGCTCGCCCCTCGAATGATCGTGGGCTCCCGCGGGTTTTATAGTCCAACCCCCCGGGGGTACAATGGTAATGTTACAAGTCGGTGGGTCCGTATTGTCGGTGTCCGGGGACCCGGGCTGGGTCCCGCTGAGGGCTTGTGGTTCGCCGGGTTCCCTTAGGTGCGGGCCCTGCAAGCCTAGGGGGACTGTGCGCCGTCTTGTCAATCGTCAGGGCGTGGCCGAGTTGAGTCGCATACAGTGCTCTCCGTCAGGTTGCCGCTTGCTGTCGTCAGCGGTGAGGGCGGGGGCACTGTAGCCACGCCGGCCCTGGTCAGCAGGTAGGTGAGGGGCACTGTTACCACGTTCCTGCTGACCAGAGGCATGGGCGGGGCACTGTTGCCTCAGTCATCGTTGATTGAAGTCTCGTCCCCATCATACGGCCTGGATGGGACGGGAGTTGACCCGCGACTGGATTGCGTAGCACGCCATGGGTGGCGCTGGCTTGCTGAGGAGGCTTTGGCCGTGCCGGGTTCGGCTGTCTTGCGCTGGTTGTTGAGGCCGAGTCGACGTGTCTTGCCAGGTCGGCTAGTCTAGCCGGCTTGCGGGGCTTGGCCGGGTCGAGCGACCCGGCCAAGCGCGTGCCGGTATTGAGGGGCGGTGCCAGCCCCGTTGTTTTTTGAAGAGGATCCGGGTTCCGTTGCCTGCTCGGGGTCCATCCCCCCGACAATATGGTTGTCACTTTATTGTATGAAATGCAATTGCCATGTAATTGCTTTACTTTATCACTAAGCGGTAGCGATAGTCTTAGAAGCAATAGTTGGCGATACGACAAAGATGCTTCGATGGAGATCAAGGTGTCAAGCCGGTGAAGATGGTGATCATGACAGTGCTTTGGAGATGGAGATCAAAGGCACAAGATGGTGATGGCCATATCATATCACTTATATTGATTGCATGTGATGTTTATCCTTTATGCATCGTATTTTGCTTAGTACGGCGGTAGCATTATAAGATGACCTCTCACTAAATTTCAAGGTACAAGTGTTCTCCCTGAGTATGCACCATTGCAGTTCGTCGTGCCGAGACACCACGTGATGATCGGGTGTGATAAGCTCTACGTTCACATACAACGGGTGCAAGCCAGTTCTGCACACGCAGAATACTCGGGTTAAACCTGACGAGCCTAGCATATGCAGATATGGCCTCGGAACACTGAGACCGAAAGGTCGAGCGTGAATCATATAGAAGATATGATCAACATAGTGGTGTTCACCATTGAAAACTACTCCATCTCACATGATGATCGGACATGGTTTAGTTGATATGGATCACGTGATCACTTAGATGATTAGAGGGATGTCTATCTAAGTGTGAGTTCTTAAGTAATATGATTAATTGAACTTTAATTTATCATGAACTTAGTACCTGATAGTATTTGCATAACTATGTTGTAGATCAATAGCTCGCGATGTAGCTCCCCGTTTATTTTTGATATGTTCCTAGAGAAAAATAAGTTGAAAGATGATAGTAGCAATGATGCGGACTTGGTCCGTGATCTGAGGATTATCCTCATTGCTGTACAGAAGAATTATGTCCTTGATGCACCTCTAGGTGACAGACCTATTGCAGGAGCAGATGCACACGTTATGAACGTTTGACAAAGCTCGATATGATGACTACTTAATAGTTTAGTGCACCATGCTTTATGGCTTAGAACCGAGACTACAAAAATGTTTTGAACACTATAGAGCATATAAGATGTTCTAAGAGTTGAAATTGGTATTTCATACTCATGCCCGTGTCGAGAGGTATGAGACCTGTGACAGTACTTTGCCTACAAGATGGAGGAGAATAGCTCAACCAGTGGGCATGTGCTCAGATTGTCTGGGTACTACAATTGCTTGAATCAAGTGGGAGTTAATCTTCTAGATAAGATAGTAATTGACAAAGTTCTCTGGTCACTATCACCAAAGTTACTAGAACTTAGTGATGAACTATAATATGCAAGGGATGACGAAAGTAATTCCCAAGCTCTTCGCGATGCTAAAATTAGCGAAGGTAGAAATCAAGAAATAGCATCAAGTGTTGATGGTTAACAAGACCACTAGTTTCAAGAAAAGGGCAAAGGGAAAGAAAGAGGAACTTCAAAAAAGAATAGCAAGCAAGTTGCTGCTCCCATGAAGAAGCCCAAAGCTAGACCCAAGCATGGAACTGAGTGCTTCTACTGTAAAGGAAATGGTCACTAGAAGTGGAACTGCCCTAGATACTTGGCGGATAAGAAGGATGGCAAAGTGAACAAAAGTATATTTGATATACATGTTATTGATGTGTACTTTAATAGTGTTTATAGCAACCCCTCAGTATTTGATACTGGTTCAATTGCTAAGAGTAGTAACTTGAAACGAGAGTTGCAAAATAAGCAGAGACTAGTTAAGGGCGAGGCGATGATGTGAGTTGGAAGTGATTCCAAGGTTGATAAGATCACCATCGCACTCTCCCTTTACCTTCGGGATTAGTGTTGAACCTAAATAAATGTTATTTGGTGTTTGCGTTGAGCATAATATAATTGGATCATGTTTATTGCAATACGGTTATTCATTTAAGTCAAAGAATAATTGTTATTCTATTTACATGAATAAAACCTTCTGAGGTCATACACCCAAGATGAATGGTTTATTGAATCTCGATCGTAGTGATACACATATTCATAATATTGATGCCAAAAGATGCAAAGTTGATAATGATAGTGCAACATATTTGTGGCACTGCCGTTTAGGTCATATTGGTGTAAAGCGCATGAAGAAACTCCATGCTGATGGGCTTTTGGAATCACTTGATTATGAATCACTTGATGCTTGCGAACCATGCCTCATGGGCAAGATGACTAAGACTCCATTCTCCGGAACAATGGAGCGAGCAATTGACTTGTTGGAAATAATACATACTGATGTATGCGATCCGATGAGTGTTGAGGCTCGCGGCGGGTATCGTTATTTTCTGACCTTCACAGATGATTTGAGCAGATATGGGTATATCTACTTAATGAAACATAAGTCTGAAACATTTGAAAAGTTCAAAGCATTTCAGAGTGAAGTGGAAAATCATCATAACAAGAAAATAAAGTTTCTATGATTTGATCGTGGAGACAAATATTTGAGTTACGAGTTTGGTCTTCATTTGAAACAATGTGGAATAGTTTTGCAACTCACGCCACCTGGAACACCATAGCGTAATGGTGTGTCCGAACGTCATAACCGTACTTTATTAGATATGGTGCAATCTATGATGTCTCTTACCGAATTACCACTATCGTTTTGGGGTTATGCATTAGAGACAGCTGCATTCACGTTAAATAGGGCACCGTCTAAAAATCCGTTGAGACGACACCATATGAACTGTGGTTTAACAAGAAACCTAAGCTATCATTCCTTAAAGTTTGGGGTTGCAATGCTTATTGATACGTCTCCAACGTATCTATAATTTTTGATTGCTCCATGCTATATTATCTTCTGCTTTGGACATTATTGAGCTTTATTATTCACTTCTATATTATTTTTGGGACTAACCTATTAACCGGAGGCCCAGCCCAAAATTACTGTTTTTTTTGCCTATTTCAGAGTTTCACAGAAAAAGAATATCAAACGGAGTCCAAACGGAATGAAACCTTCGGGAACGTGATTTTCGGAACGAACATGATCCAGAGGACTTGGACCCTACGTCAAGAAAGCTACCAGGAAGCCACGAGGTAGGGGGCGCGCCTACCCCCCTGGGCGCGCCCTCCACCCTCGTGGGCCCCATGTTGCTCCACCGACGTACTCCTTCCTCCTATATATACCTACGTACCCCCAAACGATCAGATAGGGAGCCAAAAACCTAATTCCACCGCCGCAACCTTCTGTACCCACGAGATCCCATCTTGGGGCCTGTTCCGGAGCTCCGCCGGAAGGGGCATCGATCACGGAGGGCTTCTACATCAACACCATAGCCTCTCCGATGAAGTGTGAGTAGTTTACCTCAGACCTTCGGGTCCATAGTTATTAGCTAGATGGCTTCTTCTCTCTTTTTGGATCTCAATACAATGTTCTCCCCCCCTCTCGTGGAGATCTATTCGATGTAATCTTCTTTTGCGGTGTGTTTGTTGAGACCGATGAATTGTGGGTTTATGATCAAGTTTATCAATGAACAATATTTGAATCTTCTGAATTCTTTTATGTATGATTGGTTATCTTTGCAAGTCTCTTCGAATTATCAGTTTGGTTTGGCCTACTAGATTGATCTTTCTTGCAATGGGAGAAGTGCTTAGCTTTGGGTTCAATCTTGCGTGTCCTTTCCCAGTGACAGTAGGGGCAGCAAGGCACGTATTGTATTGTTGCCATCAAGGATAACAAGATGGTTTTTTTATCATATTGCATGAATTTATCCCTCTACATCATGTCATCTTGCTTAAAGCGTTACTCTGTTCTTACGAACTTAATACTCTAGATGCATGCTGGATAGCGGTCGATGTGTGGAGTAATAGTAGTAGATGCAGGCAGGAGTCGGTCTACTTGTCTCGGACGTGATGCCTATATACATGATCATACCTAGATATTCTCATAACTATGCTCAATTCTGTCAATTGCTCAACAGTAATTTGTTCACCCACCGTAAAATACTTATGCTCTCGAGAGAAGCCACTAGTGAAACCTATGGCCCCCGGGTCTATCTTTCATCATATTAATCTTCCAACACTTAGTTATTTCCATTGCTTTTTATTTTGCTTTGCATCTTTCTCATAAAAATACCAAAAATATTATCTTATCATATCTATCAGATCTCACTCTCGTAAGTGACCGTGTAGGGATTGACAACCCCTTATCGCGTTGGTTGCGAGGATTTATTTGTTTGTGTAGGTGCGAGGGACTCGCGCGTAGCCTCCTACTGGATTGATACATTGGTTCTCAAAAACTGAGGGAAATACTTACGCTACTTTGCTTCATCACCCTTTCCTCTTCAAGGGAAAACCAACGCAGTGCTCAAGAGGTAGCAAGAAGGATTTCTGGCGCCGTTGCCGGGGAAGTCTACACAAAATTCAACATACCAAGTACCCATCACAAACCCTTATCTCCCGCATTACATTATTTGCCATTTCCCTCTCGTTTTCCTCTCCCCCACTTCACCCTTGCCGTTTTATTCGCCCTCTCTTTTTCGTTCGCCTCTTTTTCGCTTGCTTTTGTTTGTTTGTGTGTTGGATTGCTTGTTTGTCACGATGGCTCAAGATAATACCAAATTATGTGACTTTACCAATACCAACAATAATGATTTCCTTAGCACTCCGATTGCTCCTCTTACCGATACTGAATCTTGTGAAATCAATGCTGCTTTGTTGAATCTTGTCATAAAAGATCAATTCGCCGGCCTTCCTAGTGAAGATGCCGCTACTCATCTAAATAGCTTCGTTGATTTGTGTGATATCCAAAAGAAGAAAGATGTTGACAATGGTATTGTTAAATTGAATCTATTTCCCTTTTCGCTTAGAGATCGTGCTAAAGCTTGGTTTTCGTCTTTGCCTAAAAATAGTATTGATTCTTGGAATAAGTGCAAAGATGCTTTTATCTCTAAGTATTTTCCTCCGGCCAAGATTATCTCTCTTAGAAACGACATTATGAATTTTAAGCAACTTGATCATGAACATGTTGCACAAGCTTGGGAGAGAATGAAATTAATGATACGTAATTGCCCTACACATGGTTTGAATTTGTGGATGATTATACAAAACTTTTATGCCGGATTGAATTTTGCTTCTAGGAACCTTTTAGATTCGGCCGCGGGAGGCACTTTTATGGAAATCACTTTAGGAGAAGCTACTAAACTCCTAGATAATATTACGGTTAATTATTCTCAATGGCACACTGAAAGATCTACTAATAAAAAAGTGCATGCGATAGAAGAAATTGATGTTTTGAGTGGAAAGATGGATGAACTTATGAAATTATTTGCTAGTAAGAGTGTTTCTTCTGATCCTAATGATATGCCCTTGTCTACTTTGATTGAGAATAATAATGAATCTTTGGATGTGAATTTCGTTGGTAGGAATAATTTTGGTAACAACGCGTATAGAGGAAACTTTAATCCTAGGCCTTATCCTAGCAATTCCTCTAATAATTATGGTAATTCCTACAACAATTCTTATGGAAATTTTAATAAGATGCCCTCTGAATTTGAGACTAGTGTTAAAGAGTTTATGAATTCACAAAAGAATTTCAATGCTTTGCTTGAACAGAAATTGCTTAAAGTTGATGAATTCGCTAGGAACGTTGATAGAATTTCTCTTGATGTTGATTCTTTAAAACTTAGATCTATTCCTCCTAAGCATGATATCAATGATTCTCTCAAAGCCATGAGAATTTCCATTGATGAGTGCAAAGAAAGAACCGCTAGGATGCATGCTAAGAAAGATTGTTTTATGAAAGCGTGTTCTTCAAATTTCTATGAAAACAAAGATGAAGATCTAAAAGTTATTGATGTGTCCCCTATTAAATCTTTGTTTTGCAATATGAATCTTGATAATGATGGGACTGAATATGATCCACCCTTACCTAGAAGGCGTTCAAAAAACTCGGAGTTTTTAGATCTTGATGCTAAAATTGATAAAAGTGGGATTGAAGAAATCAAAACATTAGATGTTAATAAACCCACTATTTTGTATTTGAAGGAATTTAATTATGATAATTTATCTTGTTGATAGATTGTATTTCCTTGTTGCAATCCGTGCTAAATTCTCCTCATGCTTATAGTCAAAATAAAGCTTTTACCAAACATATCGTTGATGCTTTGATGCAATCTTATGAAGAAAAGTTTGAGTTGGAAGTTTCTATCCCTAGAAAACTTTATGATGAGTGGGAACCTACTATTAAAATTAAGATTAAAGATGATGAATGCTATGCTTTGTGTGATTTGGGTGCTAGTGTTTCCATGATTCCAAAAACTTTGTGCGATTTGCTAGGTTTCCGTGATTTATGATTGCTCTTTAAACTTGCACCTTGCGGATTCCACCATTAAGAAACCTATGGGAATAATTAATGATGTTCTTATTGTTGCAAATAGGAACTATGTGCCCGTAGATTTTATTGTTCTTGATATAGATTGCAATCCTTCATGTCCTATTATTCTTGGTAGACCTTTCCTTAGAACGATTGGTGCAATTATTGATATGAAGGAAGGGAATATTAGATTCCAATTTCCATTAAAGAAAGGAATGTGACACTTCCCTAGGAAGAAAATAAAATTACCATATGAATCTATTATGAGAGCCACTTATGGATTGCCTACCAAAGATGACAATACCTAGATCTATCCTTGCTTTTATGCCTAGCTAGGGGCGTTAAACGATAGCGCTTGTTGGGAGGCAACCCAATTTCATTTTTAGTTTTTTGCTCTTTGCTTCTGTTTAGGAATAAGTATTTTATCTAGCCTCTGGTTAGATGTGTTTTTATGTTTTAATTAGTGTTTGTGCCAAGTTAAACCTATAGGATCTTCTTGGATGATAGTTATTTGATCTTGCTGAAAATTCCAGAAACTTTCTGTTCACGAAAATAATTGTTAAAAATCACCAGAACGTGATAAAATATTGATTCCAATTGCTTCTGATCAATAAACAAATTTCCTAGGTCGTCCTATTTTGGCTGATTTTTTGGTGTTCCAGAAGTTTGCGTTAGTTACAGATTACTACAGACTGTTCTGTTTTTGACAGATTCTGTTTTTAGTGTGTTGTTTGATTATTTTGATGAATCTATGGCTAGTAAAAGAGTTTATAAACCATA
Source organism: Triticum aestivum (assembly GCF_018294505.1). Classification (NCBI taxonomy): domain Eukaryota; kingdom Viridiplantae; phylum Streptophyta; class Magnoliopsida; order Poales; family Poaceae; genus Triticum; species Triticum aestivum. The sequence continues at coordinate 394,382,552 of NC_057805.1, forward strand.
GAGAAGTTGGAATACAGTAGGTTTAACACCAATATAAATAAATAATGAGTTCATTACAGTACCTTGAAGTGGTATTTTGTTTTCTTTCGCTAACGGAGCTCACGAGATTTTCTGCTAAGTTTTGTGTTGTGAAGTTTTCAAGTTTTGGGTAAAAGATTTGATGGATTATGAAACAAGGAGTGGCAAGAGCCTAAGCTTGGGGATACCCATGGCACCCCCAATATAATCTAAGGACACCATAAAGCCAAAGCTTGGGGATGCCCCGGAAGGCATCCCCTCTTTCGTCTACTTCCATCGGTAACTTTACTTGGAGCTATATTTTTATTCACCACATGATATGTGTTTTGCTTGGAGCGTCTTGTATGATTTGAGTCTTTGTTTGTTAGTTTACCACAATCATCCTTGCTGTACACACCTTTTGAGAGAGACACACATGATTCGGAAATTATTAGAATACTCTATGTGCTTCACTTATATCTTTTGAGCTATATAGTTTTGCTCTAGTGCTTCACTTATATCTTTTAGAGCACGGTGGTGGATTTGTTTTATAGAAACTATTGATCTCTCATGCTTCACTTATATTATTTTGAGAGTCTTAAAATAGCATGGCAATTTGCTTTAATTAATATCATGAGAAATTTGATGCTTGATAATTGTTTTGAGATATAAAGGTGGTAATATCATAGTTGTGCTAGTTGAGTAATTGTGGAATTGAAAAATACATGTGTTGGAGTTTGTGATTCCCGTAGCATGCACGTATGGTGAACCATTATGTAACAAAGTCGGAGCATGAAGTATTTGTTGATTGTCTTCCTTTGTGTGGCGGTCGGGATCGCGTGATGGTCAACTCCTACCAACCCTTCCCCTAGGAGCATGCGTAGTAGTACTTTGCTTCAAGGGCTAATAAATTTTTGCAATAAGTATATGAGTTATTTATGACTAATGTGAGTCCATGGATTATACGCACACTTACCTTTCCGCAATTTTCTAGCCTCTTCGGTACCGCGCATTGCCCTTTCTCACCTTGAGAGTTGGTGCAAACTTCGCCGGTGCATCCAAACCCCGTGATATGATACGCTCTATCACACATAAACCTCCTTATATCTTCCTCAAAACAGCCACCATACCTACCTATCATGGCATTTCCATAGCCATTCCGAGATATATTGCCATGCAACTTTCCACCGCTTCATTTATCATGACATACTCCATCATTGTCATATTGCTTTGCATGATCATGTAGTTGACATTGTATTTGTGGCAAAGCCACCGTTCATAATTCTTTCATACATGTCGCTCTTAATTCATTGCATATCCCGGTACACCGCCGGAGGCATTCATATAGAGTCATACTTTGTTCTAAGTATTGAGTTGTAATCCATGAGTTGTAAGTAAATAAAAGTGTGATGATCATCATTATTAGAGCATTGTCCCAAGTGAGGAAAGGATGATGGAGACTATGATTCCCCCACAAGTCGGGATGAGACTCCGGACTAAAAAAAAGAGGCCATAAAAAGGCCCAAATAAAAAAATGAGAGAAAAAGAGAGAAGGGACAATGTTACTATCCTTTTACCACACTTGTGCTTCAAATTAGCACCATGATCTTCATAATAGAGAGTCTCTCATTTTGTCACTTTCATATACTAGTGTAGCGACCAGACCTCAAACAGTCTAGTCTCTGTGCATCAGTGTCATCCCTGGATCGGTAATGCTGACACGCACAGTACTTGAAGGATTTATAACAGAGTAGCAATCACACACTTATTACATCGAATAGTTCAAGAGAGAACTCATTACAATAAATATGGCTTAAGGCCATCTAAATACGATAACAACGGAAGGCTTGGAAGATAAAGTGAGTCCATCAACTCCAACGGCATCACTGAGTATAAGACCACGACCTAAGGCTCCTTACTCGTCGTCTGAAAAGTCTGCAACATGATACGTTGCAGCCCGAAAACGGGTCAGCACATGGAATATGCTGGCAATGTAACACATAGAGAGTAATGAACAGAATAATGCTATCACTACATGCATATTTGGCTGGTCGAAAGCTCTATGGTTACAGTTTTGCGAAAAGCCAAATTTTCCCAACCACAAAGGAATAAATTTTATTTAACTATCATGGTGGTTGTTAAACATTGAGAAGGTACCTCCAACTCAATCCCAATTAAGAACATGATTAACCCAATCAAATTAAATTAAGTAACATGATGATGAGATTCACGTGATAATCTAAGAACTAGATACTCAAGATGTCCATAACCGGGGACACGGCTAACCATGATTAGATTGTACACTCTGCAGAGGTTTGCGCACTTTTCCCCACAAGACTCGATCGCCTCCGCTTAATTTCTCGCACTACATGGTGTTTGAGAAACGGATGACCGATACACAGTCTTTCAGAAACAATACTCTTTACTCCGGGTGGACAGTTACACCTACTTTCCCCTACATCTGCTAGCCCACCTCTTCAAGAGGTCATGTAACCTACTCAACTATGCTAGAGCCCATAATAGCTTGTGGCTGCACACGGAAGTTTCTAGCTTGAATAATCTCATGATCCCTTTGAGTCTGGGTGGCGGTCCATAGGATGGTCACACGGGTACTCCGGGATATCCAAAAATACAGGCAACACTGGATTCTCCAGGTGCCTCAATCCACCCAGATGTAAATTAAAGTAGCCACCTTAAGTTGAACCATTAATTAACAGTCTCACATCTGTCATGGAAAACTCTCAAACCCAATCCACGTCTATGAGCATAGCATAGCAATATAAGCAAACGTAGAAGTAACTCCCAAAGGTTTGTTAGTAAACAGGGCAATAGGTACTACCTCATCTACTTCCCAAAACCCACATTTTAATCAGATCCTAATCATGCAATAGTTTGAGGATTGATCTAATGCAATAAAACTGGGTGGTAAAGAGGTATGTTCAAAGTGTTACTTGCCTTGCTGATGATCCGTGAAACCTAGAGACTCGTAGTAGCACGCTTCGCACTCCGGGTACTCTATCGCAAACAAACAATACATACATAAGCAATCAAGCAAGGGTGCATGGATAAAACTCAAAATAAGAGATCTAACAAGAAAGTTCAACTTAAGAACTCCGGTTTGCAAAAAGAATCAAATCGAACGAAGCAACGAAACTCAAACGGCGAACGAAACAAGCTTCGTTTACTAATCTGGACCTAAGTCAAATTTTACAGTACCAAAATCTTGTTCAAGTTGGTTAAACAGAAAGAGGGTTTCGATATGAAACTCTAGGTGCTTGAATCGCCTGATTCCGATAAACGAGCGAAAAGTTATACTAAAACAAAAAACAGATCGGAAATCGCGATCGAAAATAATCGCGGAAAATCCGAAAAAAGAAAAACTGACGAACAGGCTAACGAACGAACGTTCGTTGTCTGTAACTATCAGGCGAAAACCATTCGTTAAAACGAACATACGGACGAACGTCCGCAAAATAAATAAACCGGAAAAAATTAAACCGATCTATAAAAAAATCGTGGTTTCCTAAAAAAACACGGTTTTCCGAAGAAAACCGGCGGCGGCGCGGGCGGCTACCTCCGGCGGCGGCGAGGTCCGGCGAGGGGCGGCGG